>NC_142591.1:8414807-8565000 GCF_965207765.1 Zootoca vivipara
CAAATTGACTCGTGCAACAAATTAAATTTGTCTTGCAAGGCACCACTGTAAGTGGAGGGGTAGGCGATGGCCACAACCTGCCCCCCCAACACATCACACAGATTCCAATGCCTAACCGCCAATACCCGAAAAGTTGTGACATTTTGCTATGATGTAGGTGAAAAACCAAGAGGCTGGTGCCAATTTGACAAATGGATAAAAATTCCTACTAGGCCCCCTGGGCAACCAGGGCAACCAACCAACATTCATAGTGAGGTCAAAAGCACAAATATGACCTAAAGGGAGGGTGAGAGGGTGATCCGGCGACTCCAGGCAGCAGAATGAGGGCATGGGGCCACCGCAGCCGCTTTACTGCGGCTAAACCCCGCCCCCAAGCCAGCCCTATTGGCTGGCTGACAGGTGCGGCAGCTGGGAACTGACGCAGGGACTGAATACTCTCCCTGCCAAGGCGGGAACTGACTCCCGCTCACAACCCCTCCCCTCTGGTAAGAGGAGAGGCTTTGTTGTATACCAACAAATAAAACAATGCAATTGTGCCATTAATCTTCTAAATGAGGCATTTGTGTGACACAGCTCCCACCATATTAGCGTATCAAAGTTTCAAAATAGGGGCACAGGTGCTGCAACATTTCTTCTCACGTGGACTCCCAAAAGTTATTGTACAAGCCATTTTCAAGTTCATTGCTTTGCCCCATAGTACTTAGTGGAAACTGTTTAGAAATAAGGCTGTTAATCTGGGCCAGTTGCCAGAATAGTGTGTGTAAAAACCATTAACTCTGCCAAGCGCTGCAGATTCTTTTTCTTATATTCTTATATTCTGCTGGGACAAGAATTAAACCCAAATTGAAGCCTTTCCCCCTGCTCATTAGCTGATGTTGCGAGGGACACCAGCTTGATTGACTGGTGGGTGTGGTGTGAGGAAAATGGCCTCATGGGACAAATTGTAGCTCTTGGAGAGCCAAGACTGGCCTGTAAGCCAGAGATTCTCCAACCCTGATTTCAAGGATGAGTGCGCAACAGAGACTTCTTCCTGGCATGCTACTTATCTACATGCAGGATGTTTTCACCGCCTTTGTGAGAACATTAAATGCCCTTTCACGTGTAGTTTGATGTGGTACACTGCAAAAAAAAACCTTTGCCACTTGATTCACCTGCATGCGTTAACTGGCCCGGAGAGACAAAACTTGAAGTGTTCATGTGGTTCTGAAAAGAGCCTGTGTACTTTGGCTTCTCACCAAGCCATCATAATCACACACACACCCCATTTCCTACTCTAATGTTACGTACTGTCATGTTTGCTATCCCATTGTGATAAGAGCTTTATTGTTGTACATATAATCAGTCTTTTGTTTGTGATAGGATTTGGAAAGTTCCCATTTAAGTGAAGAGCGTTGATGAAGGTTAGCATTTAAAAACTCTATTGCTCCTTCTTCAAACAGCAGCAACCAGCACATTGATTTAGCCAGAGAAACAGAATGCTTCTCCCGAGCAAATATTGTGCCTCATTTGACCTTGGCAGCGGAGACTAACCTAGAGTGGGAAATGTGAGATTTAAGACAATAAATATTTACTGTAGCTCCTTTAAATCTTTTGGTAAACCATCAATACTGACAACAACTTCGGTCTGACGTTTAAACTTGTCACATCTGTAAATGAGGGCTTATATAATCGTACTGTAAATGGAAAGTTTTGTTATTATACAAAGCAAGCCTGCAAGTAATTGTCTCCTTGCTGTATCTTCTCGTGCCCTTTTCTTTTTAATTAAAATGTCATTCGTCGGGACTTGATCAGGCGCCAGGGCTCAGCATTAGGGCTGTCACCTCCAGCCACTGGCATTTCTTCCTCATTCCTTATGACCCCACGATATTTGCTTCTGATCATGAGTTCGTTGCTGGATTAAGGAGAGCTCTGGGGAACATCCCATATAATGTTGTAACTATCACAGGCCCCATCTGTGGAATAGCTCAGAAGCTTATTGCTAGCATGAGATTAATTGTCCCACTGCATATTTCCAGACCATAATGCATAAGGAATTTTATTCTCCTAATCCAGCGATCTATTCCAGGTGTGTGTGAGAGAGAGCTCTCTGAGAACAACGCCGCAGTTCATGGGAAGGCCCAGATTTCTGTGTCTCAGAAGCCAAAATCTCCAGAGGAGGGCCAGGAAGCAAGAGGGCAGGGCCATCCTTTGAGTTTTTAATCATCTTTCCCTTAAACAATGAGCCAAGGGTTGCACAAACCGGTAAGGAAAGTGCTACAAAATTGCATTTTCACAGAGATACAAAAATATATAGAGAATCCCTATCTTGACACCCTGATTCTCACCATCAAGGGTTAATATATCAGCATGACCACTTGCTAAACTACTCCATTATTATTCAATACTCTTCCCTGCCTTTTGGTTGCCTACTGACTTGACAATGACTGCCCTGAACTCATTTAGAAACTCGTTTACTTATGATATGCGAGGGGAAAGCATAAGTCTGTCCATCATGCGCTATCAACAGTACAAAAGGCACACACCGAGATCCAGTGTACAAAACCGGTTTCTTGGTGTTCCAATGTGTGCATTGACATGGGGTGACCTTGGAAGCTAGAGATGTCCATGAGCAAAGTCAGCTTTACGTTCTAGTGACCCAAGACAAGGTGGTGAAACTTGAAGAATGGAAAATCAAGCAACTCACGTGAAACTTTTTTTAAAAGGCATCTCCTAAATCTCTTCCAAAAGATGAATTAAAGGCTGTGTCCACACATGGGTTGGTATTTCCATGTGATATTTGTGTGCCTTCATCAGCATATAAGGGGCTTTCAGTATTACGCCTCCGAAAACCACATTGATGTTTCCGATTCAAAAAAGTGGGCAGTATTGTGTATTGTTATTCCCTCTCCTTAGTTAGTATGTCCTCATCCACCATGTTATGGAATCCTGAGGTCCAGTTGTGGTCATGCATGCAGACATTTGTTTTCATGTGCAACACCTTTTAAAAAAAGGAAATACAAGTTTTCTGATATACCAGATTTGCACAAAAGTACAGTAGAAAGACAAAACCAAAAAGTGTTTTGTTCCAAGACGGGCAAAGATTTGTAGTTGCTGATCCTTCCTTTCCTCCCCTTTTCCTTTCCCATTTCCTATTCCTGCAGTGCAGGGGCAATTTTTATATTTATTTTTTAATACAGCTGCCTGGTGCAAATAGCACAAACATCCCCTCATCAGCAACCAGGGGCAAAGGGCAGGCTACATCCTTTCCTTTGGGCTGATGGAAACAAAATGGAAGGAGTGGGACGTGGGGATAGATGGCACCCAGTGAAACATCACGGCACATGCTTCAGTGCCTCCGTGGTTGGGTAACATATGTATTTTCTTCCCTTATCAGATCATTCACAGGTCAGGAAAAACTGAATTTAGTAGGGAGAAGTACAGACTGCCTCTTGGATAAAGAAGATTTTGTAAGAACAATGCAGAAAGCCAAAAACAAAAACAGTCACATCTATTGAGTAGGGATTTAAATGTGAATCTACCAAACTTGCACTTTCTGAAACCGCAGGAGAACCAAAACACAGCTGTCCTTCAAAATTTGCAGTTACCCGAGTTTTACCCGAAATCTTTGTCTCTGAAGAAAGCTTATACCCAGAACAAACTTAGTTGATCTCTAAGGTGCTACTGGACAATTTTTATTTTTATTTTATTTATTTCGACTGCGTCAGACCAACACGGCTGCCTACCTGAATCCAAAGTTTACAATGCAGTTTGCCAACCAATGTTTACAAAAATGCATACATAAGGGAAAATGCCTTTTAAAATGAATATATTTGTGAACATAACATAAAGCTGCATTATATTAGGAGGAAATTGTTTGCAAAGTATGTGTCTTAATCAAAACTGCATATAAAAATGCATTTATTAGGAGAAAACCACAATAAATTGCTGGTGAATTTTCACGAGGGTTGTTTTTTTTTTTTAAAAAAAATGCTAATTGCAGCAGAAATGTGGAGAACTGAATTTAAGAAAAATGAGGAATTTAGAAATTGGAAATTGACATATCCTTCCATTCCTACACACAAGTAGTTCAAATCCACTTAAACTCCAGTGTGGATGAGCCCAAAAGAACCCAAAAGATTCAACAGTGATGGGTGTCAGGAAACAGGGGATGTCTCCAGTACAGAAGGACAATTGGAGCATGTAGAATTGGAATTGTATGTGGAATCAAACTTGCTTAAGGTTCTGCTCTTGACTCCACTTCCTTGCCAATCATATCAATACCTGAGTCATCACATGCTGGCAACCAATTTGTTGATCTACTAGGTTTTCACCCCCCATCCCTATCAAGCGTCATCCCTTGCCCCACCTTCTTAAGATCAAGAGGGATGGCAACCCTAAGAGGTATGGCAGCAACAACATGATTCCACTGCAATACACTACAAGCCAAAAAAAAAAAACCCTTCTGAAAATGGGTTTCTTCTGAAAATGAGTATCACATCTTCTTTGAACAGGAGAAAAATTTCACTGAACCCTTTGTTGTGATGCATACTAGCTTTGTTTCTGCATTATTTCCGGCCTAACAAATTAACTTTCTAATAATATTGATGATCCCTCTTTGCATTCATGTAAGTTAAACTGAGGACAAGTGCAAAAAGGGGGGGGGGGAGGATGATGTTCCAGCAGTAGATGAAAGAAATACAGTAAATCTCCAGACACGCATCACACACACACACACACACACACACACACACAGCTCCCAACTGTGGTGGCTGCCTGCCATCTTTAGTTACCCAAAATGTGACGCTACACTTGGACATCACAGTTTGGGTAGCTTAAGATAGTGTACTGTGAATCGGAGCTGAGCTTGGCTGTCATTCATAGGTGGACCCACTATCAAAAGCAGCGGAGGGCTGGACCAGAAAAGGATCTTCCAAGCCCCTGAGGATATCATTCAGTAGCTGATCTGGCAGACTGCAGTTGTCAGATCTGTATTTAGGGGGCTTGGGGAAAGATGTTTCTGCCCTCCCACAACCAGACATTACTTTCAATCCCCAAACCAACACAGGCAAACATCTGCATGTTTGGTAGTAGCAGGTGAAGTTCAGAGACACTCTGTTGATGAAGGGCACTTTGAGCATCAGTTAGGTCTCCCTTACTTCCTCGGTGTCATTCAATTTCTGGAATCCAATATGGGGGGGAAAGCTCTCCCTGTGACCAAGAGCTGAAGTCAAAGCTCCAGCGTGGTGGGGGACCTTCTTCAGAAGAGAGATAAGAACAATTATTTTCCCCTTTGAATGTTTGAAAGATCTGCAGGAATGACACACGCCAGGCCTATAATCGACTCAAATGCTGGTCAATTATGTGCATTTGGTATGCTTTAGGCTCCTTTGCTTTATTCTCTGTCTACATTCCAGCAGAGTTATTAGTCAAAGTAATTGTTTATTTTTGCCCCCAGAAAAACAAACTGTAAAGCACTCAACGCTGGAGCTTGCTAAACCATCCCTTTGTTTTGTTTGACTTGCAAAGTACTTTATGCTATGAAAAATTGTTCTATAATGGATGAGGAATCTGCTAAAAAAAATTGTGCCCCACGCAACTTTAATTTGTTGGCACGGTGAGAACTACCACGGAACAAGACCACCAAGAGAGCTCTAAAGGGTTGGGGAAATAAAGGCATCCTACCCACAATGTAGGCTGTTGCATTTGTGTTGTGCTCTGAATACCTTTTTGCCTGGTCTAGCTCTATGAAGGAAAGACCTGAACCATTTCAGGTAGACCCAGCTAGCAATTTGCTTGATCCAAGAAGTAAAACTGGGTTCTGTACTGGAGTCTGGAAAATGACTGTGCCCTGGTTATTCCTTTGACCAAGCTGGATTGTGATCCTGGAAAGGATCTGGCTGCCTGGCTGCCTGAACAGTAAGCTCTCCGTCCTACTCTTCCCCCAAGTTTTCTGTCTCCCCACTTCACCTCCTGCCCACCATTTTTATATTTAGCATTCTGTATGCATTGAGAATTCTCAATGGGCTGTTTTGGGGGTTCCCCTGACCTCAGAAGTTTAGTTGGTTAAATTTCCTTGTAGCTCTGAAAACCCTGAGGCTCCCCCAAGCCTGCTGCTACCTTCCTGATCTGCATGGGTAAGGTAAAGGTAAAGGGGCCCCTGACCATCAGGTCCAGTCGTGTCCGACTCTGGGGTTGCGGCGCTCATCTCGCTCTATAGGCCGAGGGAGCCAGTGTTTGTCCACAGACAGCTTCCGGGTCATGTGGCCAGCATGACAAAGCTGCGTATGGCGAACCAGAGCAGCGCACGGAAACGCCGTTTACCTTCCCACTGGAGCGGTCCCTATTTATCTACTTGCACTTTGAGGTGCTTTCGAACTGCTAGGTGGGCAGGAGCTGGGACCGAACAATGGGAGCGCACCCCATTGCAGGGATTCGAACCGCCGACCTTCTGATCAGCAAGCCCTAGACTCCGTGGTTTAACCCACAGCGCCACCTGTTAAAAAAGGTAAAGGACCTCTGGATGGTTAACTCCAGTCAAAGGCTGGGATCAGTAGCCAGAGGATGAGTCCTTTTATTGGTATATAGGATGTTTCAGTAATCACTAAGCAGTATGGTAGATTAGTTTTATCATTCCCATCTGGGCTTTATTTCAACCAGAACTCACCAGAACTCAATTCTGGCACCTCTCAGGTGGGTACCGTTGCCATTACAAGAAAGTTCATGGTGAGTTCCGGCACCTCTTTTTCTAGGAAAGTAGAACTGATTCGCATACTGCAGTTTGCTGAGAAGCGCTGAGGTTTGATGGCTCACTAGAAGTCACCTTAAGGTACAATTTGAAGCAGGGCCATTCTGGTTTACTTTCCTAGCCATTCTCCTGCACCAGCACTCCCAGTGAATTGTGCGGTAAAACTGGTGCCCCTCAACTTCCTGGTGGCTCACGGCCCCGAATTAGGGCATGGTGTAAAGTGCAGGGCAATAGGGGGGCAACCCTATGGCAAGATCCACCAGGGTCAGCAGTTAAGGTTGCAGTGGATCTCTTGCTCAGCCAGCTGATTTCCAGCTGTGCTGAGTCAATCTCCACCCCAAACCTTTATTGGCAGATGGACAAGATTCCAAAAGGTTCAGTACAATAAAATCTCTCGGCAAAATCTGCACCTAACAATTAAAATACTGTTGTATGACGTTCACAAATCCTCATTGCGTGTTATAGAAACCAGGCTACTATCTCCATCTTAGCGTTAAGTCTCCAACCTCTGCTCAGCCAAAGGTATGCAACCAAAAGTATGGGGCCCAGACCGCTGAGCCAAAGCTGGTGTAAATCCCCAAAAGTGGGTGTAGCAGAGATGGCAGCAGGGAAGGGATGGATCCTAAGCCCATTCAGCTCAGTCATGTGACCTGGCAATCTGGCGTAAAGCACTATTTTAAAGGCTTGCTTTCCCTTTGGCAGGCTTAGACAGAGCACTAACAGGCTGCTGAGCAGGCTTTGGATCTGGTCAGGGGCACCAACTACAGTCATACCTTGGAATAATAATAATAATAATAATAATAATAATAATAATAATAATAATAATAATTTATTTATACCCCGCCCATCTGGCTGGGTTTCCCCAGCCACTCTGGGCGGCTTACAACAGAAAAATGAAATAAAACAATTAAACATTAAAAGTCTCCCTAAACAGGGCTGCCTTCAGATGTCTTCTAAAAATCTGGTAGCTGTTTTTCTCTTTGACATCTGATGGGAGGGCATTCCACAGGGCAGGCACCACCACCGAGAAGGCCCTCTGCCTGGTTCCCTGCAACTTGGCTTCTCGCAACGAGGGAACCGAAGGAAGGCCCTCGGTACTGGACCTCAGTGTCCGGGCAGAATGATGGGGGTGCAGACGCTCCTTCGGGTATACTGGACCGAGGCCATTTAGGGCTTTAAAGGTCAGCACCAACACTTTGAACTGTGCTCGGAAACGTACTGGGAGCCAATGTAGGTCTTTCAAGACCGGTGTTATGTGGTCTCGGCGGCCGCTCCCAGTTACCAGTCTAGCTGCCGCATTCTGTATTAGTTGTAGTTTCTGGGTCACCTTCAAAGGGAGCCCCATGTAGAGTGCATTGCAGTAGTCCAAGCGGGAGATAACCAGAGCATGCACCACTCTGGCGAGACAGTCTGTAGGCAGGTAGGGTCTCAGCCTGCGTACCAGATGGAACTGATAGACAGCTGCCCTGGACACAGAATTGAACTGTGCCTCCATGTACAGCTGAGAGTTCAGAATGACTCCCAGGCTACGCACCTGGTCCTTCAGGGACACAGTTACCCCACAGTTACCTGGTCAGGAAGTGAAATGGAATCCGTTCTGGAAGTCCTTCCAACTTCCAAAATGTTTGAAAACCAAAGTGCACCTTCTGATTGGCTGCAGGAAACTCCTGCAGCCAATAAAAAAACCACAGAAGCCCCATCGGACGTTCGGCTTCCAAAAGATTGTTCAAAAAGCAGAACACTCACTTCCGGGTTTCGATCCTTCGGGAGCCGATTTGTTCGGGAGCCAAGGCGCTCGAGATCCAAGGTACGACTTTATAGTACTTCTTTATCTCCTTGACATCTGATAATAATAATAATATTTTATTATTTATACCCCATCCATCTGGCCGGGTTTCCCCAGCCACTCTGGGTGGCTTACGGAATATATAAAAACATAGTAGAACTTCAAACTTAAAAACCTTCCCGATTCAGGGCAGCCTTCAAATGTCTTCTAAACGTTGTGTAGTTCTTTATCTCCTTGGCATCTGATAACAATAATAATTTATAGGGTGTGTAGGGGGCTTCAGCCCCCTCAATATATGTAGGTAGGCAGCTGAGCCCCCCCCCCGAATATTGAGGGGGCCGCTATGCCCCACAACCCCCCCCCCATGGCCGGGGAGTGCTTGTGCTCCAGGCAGGGATGGGGTGCACAGAGGGGTACATAACAATGCTCGGGGCCCCCAATGTGGGGAGCAAGTTGACACCCCTGGATCTGGTGTAACTTTACACCTGCTTAAATTACACCGGCTGGCTTTACACTAGCTCCTTCTGCATAGAATCATAGGGTTGGAAGAGACCACAAGGGCCATCCAGTCCAACCCCCTGCCAAGCAGGAAACACCATCAAAGCATTCCTGACAGATGGCTGTCAAGCCTCTGCTTAAAGACCTCCAAAGAAGGAGACTCCACCACACTCCTTGGCAGCAAATTCCACTGCTGAACAGCTCTTACTGTCAGGAAGTTCTTCCTAATGTTTGGGTGGAATCTTCTTTCTTGTAGTTTGAATCCATTGTTCCGTGTCCGCTTCTCTGGAGCCGCAGAAAACAACCTTTCTCCCTCCTCTATACGACATCCTTTTATATATTTGAACATGGCTATCATATCACCCCTTAACCTTCTCTTCTCCAGGCTAAACATACCTAGCTCCCTAAGCCGTTCCTCATAAGACATCATTTCCAGGCCTTTGACCATTTTGGTTGCCCTCCTCTGGACACGTTCCAGCTTGTCAGTATCCTTCTTGAACTGTGGTGCCCAGAACTGGACACAGTACTCCAGGTGAGGTCTGACCAGAGCAGAATACAGTGGTACTATTACTTCCCTTGATCTAGACGCTATACTCCTATTGAAGGAGAATAAAACATCATGTTGGCTACAGGATAGCACCAGGATTGCGGGTTTATTTCAATTGACTGGCTCTAATTATCTCTCTTGTTGTTAGTATTTGTACAATGTACCTGAACTTGTTTCTAATTTGTAACTGCTCTGGCGGGTAAGAAATATTTTTAATAAATAGATAAACGATTCTGACTTCTCTTTTACATGCAAAACCCCAGGTTCAGACTGTAGTTAAAATGTTCTCACACTAGCCAGACTTGGACAGACCTGGGCCTGGGACCCCAGAGTGCTGCTAAGATTGGTTTGGATGGACCAGTGATACGATAAGGTGACTTCATGGGTACTCAAGAATCTCAGCGTTGCTTTGTAAAGCAAGTTGTTTGAGCCTTTAATGTCAAAGGTAGCCTTGAAAGGAAGTGTTTGGGGGAAAACCCTGTTGAAACATCAGATGCCAGAGAGGGACGGGAGGGTCATATTTCCAGTGGATTTCAAGCAAAAGCAGAGTTAATTATGCAAAATAGTAAAAATAAAATAAATGATTTGCTGAATTAAGAATTATGCAACTTTGCTCTATTGTTCATAATTAATAGATAGGTCACGTTATTTTAGTGCAGAAGTCCGATTACCTGGGTGCATAATTTTAATATGATTAGCAATGTCATAACACCACCCCATCGCTGCTGAATTAAACTATTATAGAAAGGCAGGGCAACATTAGGGTTTTTGCCGCAATCTTCCCAGAAGTGTGAAGCGATCTAATACTTCCCTCTGCTTAGTTAAAATTCTGCTCAGTCACTGTCCTTTCCACCCCTCGGCTCAACTGTTTGAGCATGCTTGGCAGGTACTATGACAAAGAAAACCCTGACAAAATTTCAATAAAAAATGACTGAATTATAAAGAAGATAAAGGAATAAAGTTGTACCTTGTGATATATATATTTGAATGGAGACGGAACAGGTTTCCCATTTGTATCGCTCAAATTGCTTGGAGATATATCCAGAGGAGAAGATCATCTATCTGTGGGTTTTTTATTTTATTTGTAAAAAAGAGAAAGCAGGCTATATTTGAAACCTTTGCATCAAGATTTGTCAAACACAGCATCGTAATCTGTAATATTTAGAAAGAAAAGATGAAGGGCATTTTGTGAAAGACCAGAATAGTGTAATGGGAGCTTCTCTCCCAGAGCAAATAATGCCCAGTTCAGAATTGCAGCAGGGGCAAAGGGTTAATGTCCCCTCTTCCATATCCTGGCCCCAATACAAAAAGGTTACATCCGCAGCTATTATTTACGAACAACAACAACTACGATATTACTATTACTATTATTGGATCAAAGGCAGCGCACAAATATTAAAGTCCAAGTAAACTTCACAATCATTGACAACCGAACTAAGACCACAGTATCCAATCCTAAAACTCAAAACATAACAATCTGTATTAGAGAACGCAGTACATATCTGAATTTACAATCTTGCCCTAAATGCCTATGTGAAAAAAATTCATCTTCAATTAATGTATTATTGAGGAAGACAACCAAATTGCCAATGGGAGAGAGTTCCACAGCTGGGGAACCAACCACAGAAAAGCCCTCGATTTCACGTCACCACGTGGCAGACAATATGCAATGGTGGGAAATGTGGTTTTTAAAATCACCACGCAATTAATAATTTTGGGAATAATGTCACATTCAGGTTCGCCCGAAGAGAATGAGCTGGAAAGTGCGCTCATTGATTAACTTATTTTTAAATACATCATAAATATAATTGGACTAATAAGGTCAGGTTCCACCCCAAACACAAACACAAAAAACCTGATATCAACATCTCAAAGTTACATGCATCTGTTGGAGAAATGACTGCATATGGACTAGAACAGGGGCGGCCAACTTCCAAGAGAGTGTGATCTACTCACAGAGTTAAAAACTGGCAGTGATCTACCCCCTTTTGGAGGGGTTCAGGTCGAGGTTGTTGAGCTTTTTTTTTAGGAAGGAAAGCCATCCATGTTTTGGGGGGTTCGGGTCAAAGTTGAGCTTTTTTTTAAAAAAAAAAAAAAGGAAGGAAAGCCCTGTTTTGGGAGCTTCAGGGCAAAGATGTAGAGGGAGCCAAAGTTGCTGAGCTGCTTTGGGGGGAGCCAGTGATCTACCACAGACATCCAGTGATCTACCAGTAGATCACGATCTACCTGTTGGACATGCCTGGACTAGAAGATTTGCCAAGCAGTACTCTCTCTCTCCTCTCTCTCTCTCCTCTCTCTCTCTCTCTCTCTCTCTCTCTCTCTCTCTCTCTCTCTCTCTCTCTCTCGTTAGAACAAGATAATACTGAAGTGAATGGCTGCATGGCAGACAGTAGCCCCATAAATTGTGTTCATGTGTCACTGTTTCTTCATTAATCTGCTGTGTGTGTGTGTGTGTGTGTGTGTGTGTGTGGTGCACAGATACACAAACAAATGAGATCGTTATATTGGATAACAAGTATTAGCATAATAAGAAAAAGCAGATCTCAAGACAGGAACTGGTCTTTTGAACCAGTGTGTGTGAGAGAGAGTTTAATCAATCCCATCTGACTTGAATCCTGAACATCTGTAATGAAGAATACTTTTATGTCTGTCTACTATTGATCAAAAAAAAAAACAAGAATAAGATTTATGTTTTGAGAACAGAGTGGGACGAGGGAATGGTTGACACAGAAAAAAAAAGCGACCCTCTTATTTCCATTAGCAGAAACATGTTTACACTGGGAGTGCTTCTTTTCTCGGCGCTCATTAAAGATATCAGAAACCAGCCAGAGTCTCACAGTATTCCTGTCCAGATTTTGCAGATGTCAGAGTCGCTTCTGTGTACGCATATTTGGATCCTGTAATGCACAAAATGGCAGTGGTGGGATGGGAGCCTCTGGGGGAGAGTAACTAAGCCATGTCATAAAGTGGAAAGGCAGGCAGATGGTTTCCTGCTTGCCATTGCCTGAGCTGCTCTGAACCTAGAGAGCAACAGGGCAGAGCAAAGCAGCCAAAGAAGCAGTCTGAGGTCAAAATGCACCAAGTAGGAGAAGCTGGAATAGTGGAATGGCCAAGAAAGTCCATTCATTCAACCCTCATCTCACTAGGTGGCCTTTAACAAGCTGCTATCACCTCAAACTCTCTTCCCTATTTGCAGTGTGGGAGAAGGTAATAATAGTGCTCTATCTCTCAAGGACCCAGGTGGCTCTGTGGGTTAAACCACTGAGCCTAGGGCTTGCTGATCAGAAGGTCAGCGGTTTGAATCCCTGTGACGGGGTGAGTTCCCATTGCTTGGTCCCAGCTCCTGTCCACCTAGCAGTTCGAAAGCACATCAAAATGCAAGTAGATAAATAGGAACCGCTATAGCGGGAAGGTAAACGGCGTTTCCGTACACTGCTTTGGTTTTGCCAGAAGTGGCATTTGGGATCCCTTCCAATTCTGCAATTCTATGATTCTATGAAAGAGGGACGCAGGGTGGTGCTGTGGTCTAAACCACAGAGCCTAGGGCTTGCTGATCAGAAGGCCGGCATTTCAGATCCCCGCGACAGGGTGAGTTCCCATTGCTTGGTCCCAGCTCCTGCCAACCTAGCAGTTCGAAAGCACGTCAAAATGCAAGTAGATAAATAGGAACCGCTACAGCGGGAAGGTGAACGGCGTTTCCATGTGCTGCTCTGGTTTGCCAGAAGCGGCTTAGTCATGCTGGCCACATGACCTGGAAGCTATACGCCGGCTCCCTCGGCCAATAATGTGAGATGAGCGCGCAACCCCAGAGTCGGTCACGACTGGACCTAATGGTCAGGGGTCCCTTTACCTTTACCTACCTCTCAAGGACTCACTGAAACAGTTACTCATATAACGTGCAGGGTGTGCTTTGAATACGCCACAGGTGTATTCAGATTGGACCGTAGGCAATATAGGCAGTGGTCAGAAATGATGGGAGGTGAGATCCAGGGCAGCACATTGGCTAAGCCTGGAATACACAGAGATGGCCATTTGGTTTAAAGGTGGAATGCCAGTTTACATTTAAAAAAAGGAAAGATGTTGCTCTCTCACAGTTGGTTTTGAAAAGAGGTCTATGACTCTCATGGGCCTACCAAATTGAAGGCCCACAAACAGTATGGGTGTATGGGCACAGGAGTGGATTTTGGTCTTTCGAATTTCAGCAGCGCCCTGTGGGAGGCCCAGTGCAGTGGGGCCGGTCGTGCTGCCCCAAATCTGCCTCTGAATCGAGGTATGCATGAAACCCTCTGAGAATTTTTGCTATCCTCAAAATCCTTTTGGCTTCCACTGAAACATGGGAAAATATGTCTCAGTGAGAAGTTTACACATGATCCTTCTCTTGCACATGTGAGTTTCGTACATGCATGGAGTGTGTGAGCATTTATTGGAGATGCATTGAAATGTTGCTTCGCTTCACACACACACACCGTCTCTACCCCACCTGCAGCCTGATACGGTACTCTCCAAGAAGCGCTTCATCCCTTGATGGCTCTGTTTAAATTTGTGCTCTGATATTATGCCTAGGGAGGAATCTCCAAATTCACTTGAGCCAACGTTTTAATGATGTAGACTTGCACACCTGGAAAGCCATGAGGGAATCAGTCCCAAGTCATGGCGATACAAGTTTTTCAATGCAGCTGAACATGCTGGATGTATTCTGGCACAACGGAAACATAAGGCAGCACTTAAAGGTAAAGGTAAAGGGGCGCCTGACCATCAGGTCCAGTCGTGTCTGACTCTGGGGTTGCGGCACTCATCTCGCTCTATAGGCCGAGGGAGCCGACGTTTGTCCGCAGACAGCTTCTGGGTCATGTGGCCAGTATGACAAAGCTGCTTCTGGCGAACCAGAGCAGCGCACGGAAACGCCGTTTACCTTCCCCGCCGGAGCAGTCCCTATTTATCTACTTGCACTTTGATGTGCTTTCGAACTGCTAGGTGGGCAGGAGCTGGGACCGAGCAACAGGAGCTCACCCTGTTGCAGGGATTCGAACCGCCGACCTTCTGATCAGCAAGCCCTAGACTCTGTGGTTTAACCCACAGCGCCACCTGGGTCCCTGGAAAGCCATGGGGGAATCAGTCCCAAGTCATGGCGATACAAGTTTTTAAATGCAGCTGAACATGCTGGATGTATTCTGGCACAACGGAAACATAAGGCAGCACTTGGCAAGGTAAAATTTACAATAGTCAGGGGTAAAGTATGCTTATTTATGCTTAATTCAGGGGTAGCCAACAGTGCACTCCAGAAGTTGTATCCCTCTAAGTCCTACTTAGGCCCACTGAAATTAATGGACATGACTAAGTTAGAATGATAAATTTCAGTGGGTCTACTTTGAGTAGCACTTCATTGGATACAACCTCATATATTTTGGACTACGACCCCAACCATTGGCAATGCTGGCTGGGGCTGTTGGAAGTTGTAGTCCAAGATATCTGAGAGGCACCATGTTGGCTTTAATGTTCCGGTATGTGTCCTTATATCACCAGAAGTCTTCAAAGTGTAGATTAATTACAAAATAATAAATCATAGCATCATGCCAAATAAACTAATTGAGAATGACAAATTATTAAAACCAAAAACCAAAAGAATCAGCTATAATGATTGTTGTGTATTAAAGTAATAGCACAGCCAAGTATGTATTGTAATATAAAGTTCATTGTATTGTATTTCAGAGTTTATTTGAATGTACAAGTTCCAGTGGGAACGTCTATCATTTGCTGGTTCAGAGTTCAGGATTTGGATCCACTGCCCGATTGGTTTCCGCTGGAGGGAATCCTTGCCATTGGTTCCCGCCAAAATGTATCTTTCCCCTGCTAGTTCTCTGTTAATATATAAGCCCCAGTGATGTTGCTTTCTGGTAACAACTGCATTCATATCACAAGAATTAAATGGGTTACATTTAAAATATACATGCCTGGAATTTGTCTCTGTAACATTACAATAAACACTCTTTACCTTGTGCAACACTTTGCCTCTAAAATACTCAGGCTGACACTGCAAATTAGATTTCTTTCATTCCTTGTTTCTTCCTCCTTCTGAGAAAGGAATAGGGGAGAGAAGAAAAATGTATTGCTGTATTAAATAAAGAAATAGCTACTACCTGTTACCACATTTTACAAATGAAGCCAAGGCAAGGATGATCTGTCTTCTAACTTTGACAGAGGGTGTTTTACTAACAGCTGGTATGCAAATAATATATTTGTACACACATGCGCACATTCGTCCAATTTTTTATTTTTACGAGAAATGCAAGAAGTGAAGAATGAGCAAAGCAATCATTTCCTTTGTCTGTCAACCCAGAGAGCACAAGCTTTATTGGCAATTAGAGGAATCAGTCCGAAGGAAAACATCTCAACCCTCCCAGCTTATCTTCACCGAGTAACAAAGCCAGAGCAAAGCAATTCAATTAAAAGAATGTGCATTAAAAATACAATAACTGATTTGCATCATATAAATGATGCGGGATTGATGTCTTGTGCCTTTAAATAACACAGCTCGATTACCCAGCCCTCCTTGAGGCTCTTACCCATTACCCAAGCAAGCTTTTTCAGATGCAAATATTGGTCACTTATTGGGGTTTTATTAGTGGCAATGGAAAGGATAACATGCAATGACATCCGATCAATGTGAACTCTGTGCTACAAGATCTGTATTCAAACAGTCTAATGGGTTATTTTAGGAATGATAGCAAAGACTAACATGAGATACATGAGCTCATTCCGGGGTGGGCAGCCCATATAGTTTTGAAGGGTCTGCAACTATTTTGTCTCACTTCTAAGCCAGTCAAGGTGTCTGCCTCCAGGTTTGAACCCTGTGGCATGATTCCAATAGGACCAAAACACTTCATTATAAGTGACAGAAACATGGATGGATTTGGGATATTAGGGGAAAGAGGTGGAAGGGGGGGGGGAGCCTCAGCTACATCTAAGTCAATAATATCCCAAGGTGATATCCCTGAGATTTCAGGAACCAGCAGACCTTACAGCAACTGCATTTCATCCCATCAGATGTCAAGGAAATAAGCAACTATCTTACTTTTAGAAGACATCTGAAGGCAGTCCTGTTTAGGGAAGTTTTTAATGTCTGATGTTTTATCGCTTTTTTATTATTATTATTGTTATTGTTATCATTAATTCTGTTCAGAGCCCCTCACCCCAAGGGGCTGGGGAAACCCAGTCAGATGGGCAGGGTATGAATAAATAAATAAATAAATATATATATATATATATTGTTGTTGTTGTTGTTGTTGTTGTTGTTGTTGTTGTTATTATTATTATTATTATTATTATTATTATTCAAGGTTCCAGCCTGGGATTCCAAAGATTTCATACACCAGGGCATTTCAGAGATTCCAAAGATTTGAGTGCAGAACAACTAGGAGGAAACTATGTCTCACCAATGTTGAATTTTCCTACTAGCTAATCATTCTACCCTGAAAGCGTAGAGCGATGTAAACTTGTGTACCCCCATCAATGTATGTTTAAACCGTTGCCTCAGTGGTTCCCAGAGGTGGGTTGGCTGGCTCTCTTACTTAAACTTATCTTGATTTTTTTAAACTGAATCGTTTCCCAAAACACATCTGATGCTAAATAAAAAAATTCCTTCAGTAGCACCTTAAAGACCAACTAAGTTTATATTTTGGTATGAGCTTTCGTGTGCATGCACACTTCTTCAGATACAGTGTGTATCTGAAGAAGTGTGCATGCACACGAAAGCTCATACCAAAATATAAACTTAGTTGGTCTTTACGGTGCTACTGAAGGAATTTTTTTATTTTGCTTCGACTCAGACCAACACGGCTACCTACCTGTAACTAGAACATCTGATGCTGTGGTTGTTACCAACTTTCGTTCTCTCTCCTTAAATCCTGCCTAACAGGCAGCAACGTCACAAATAAAGCTTGCCGTCTTTGCATCTCCATGCTAGCGAAAGCTTCTCCTGTTGAAGTTTCAAAATGTTTTACAGGAGGTATCAAGAAGATTTCTCCTGACATAATGAATTGAAAAAAGTGTTGAAAAACACTTTTACAATGAAACCAGAGGCCTTTTTATTGGGAATAGTCGGGAGAGAAATACCCAAAAAGGATATTACATTCTTTTTATATGCCACAACAGCAGCTAGAATCTTGATAGCGAAATATTGGAAGACTCAAGAAATACCGACGGTGGAGGAATGGCAGATGAAGATGATGGAATATATGGAATTAGCTGATCTGACCGGGAGACTCCGGGACCAGGGAGACAAATCAGTGGAAGAAGATTGGAAGAGTTTTAAAGATTATTTGAAGAAGAATAGTATTGAAATTAAGTAGTAAGAAAGGGTTTTTGATGGACATATAATGCTGTAGCTTAAGAAATAAGTTTGTGTTGGAGGAAAATTTGTAGTATGTTATAAAGGTTTTGGCTGGAATAAGGTATAAGTATATTTTGAATAAGGATAAAATGGGATATGAAGTAAAAATTGCTAAAGTGGATTAAGCAATGAATCGCAGTAAGGAGGATCCGAGGAAGTCTCAACACAATGATTAGAGAAGAGGTTAAGACCATGAAATTTTTTGTTGTGTTCTGTTTTGTTAATGTCTGTTTTCTTTTGAATTGTTATTATTGTTTGTAGTGTTTTGTTTATTTTAAATGTGTTTATAAAATAAAAAAATTGGAAAAAAGAAGAAGATTTCTCCTGACTGTTCATGTGGTGGGGAAAACTTGCCTTTTTAGTAATACCAGAAGCTACATCTAAATATATTGGGTATGGTGTGTGTGTGTGTGTGTGTGTGTGTCTGTGTCTGTGTCTGTGTGTCTGTGTCTGTGTCTGTGTCTGTGTCTGTGTCTGTGTGTGTCTCTGTGTGTTAATGTTTAGAAACAACATATGGAGGTTTTTCTGTTGTGAGGCAGAACTCATTGCTTGTGGATCTACGTTGCTTTTTCACTCTCCCTTCAAATGTTTCCTTTTCCAGTGTTCCTCCTGTCACCTGGTCAATGCTACAGAAAGTTTCATTCTGAAGAATTTGCTGACTACCGTGCTACCATATTCTGAAGAATTGGGTCAGACAAACCATTCTATCCCAGGGTCATCTTCTGAATGGAAATGTAACCTTACTGTTCAGGAATACTAAATTGCAAATGCTGATGATAATCGGCTGAGTTTGAGAGGAGACGAATACAAATGAATGTGCATTTTTTTAAGTATTGGAATTGATTGGGGATTACAATTCTTAGTGGATCAAAGAGAGTTTGAATTCTTTGAACTTGCTTGCCTGGTGGAAGGTGATCATGTGGACTGCCCCAAATACGCTGCGAAGATAACAGAAACCCTTCTTCAGAGCAATCCTGCACCTTCTTCTATGTACAGTACCCATTTATGTTCACAGCCCAAATATGGATACCAGGGTAGAGAGCATGGAGGAAGGCAGCTGGAAGTGAAGGCGGGTGGGGAGAAATCTGGAGCCTATGGAGAGGAGCTGAATATAATGTGACAACTACGTGTCTCCATCAGTTAACGGCAGGAAACACACCTTTAATTTATGAGACTTCCTTTTCATTCCTCGTCTTGTGAAAAGGCTCAAAGGAACAGGAGTTTTTGCAATGCATATGCTAAGAATGGTTCCTGCTTTGTGTGAAACACTTCTTGCTCCTGAAGTCTCTTTATTTGCTTGCACTGACTTCCCCTTTGCATGAAGCGAGATCCCATAATCCTGGAGATCAAAGTGCTGTGAGTTTATTGACTGATTTCCTGGTGTCATAGGTTAGAATGTACTGTCAAACAAGGGGGATATTAAGAAATTGAAAGGGTTACAAATATGAGAACAGGGGGATAAAGGGCACACACTCAAGGAGCCATTTAACTCTGCTGTAAGTCAAAGTGAGTTTGATATATAACTACTGTAGGCTTCCAAGAACTTGAACAAGAAAAGAAAATCATATGTCATCATGGAAGTGTCTGCTGTCAAGGATGGTTCGTTAATGTGTTGTGCAATTAGATTTTATAAACAGTAAGGGGTCCCCCCCCCCCTGTAAAGGGGTTTTCTGAAATAACTGGAACTATTTAAACAGTAAGTTTAAATATATACTTATACACCACATTCTGAGGGCTTGAGTAGGCAAGCTACGCTAAAACCAAAATGCATTAAATAAAACTAATGTATAAAATATCGGTGTTAACCCATTAAAACCCCAGAATGCAATTAGAAGTTAAAATAACCTTATGCTTGCTTAAGCACGGAAACAAACAAACAAAATAAAACAACTGCTTTGCCATATCAGATCAAGATCCATTTGGTCCCACATTCTGGCTCCAATCCAGGGAAAATTAATTGTACTTAATAACACAGTCTTATGTGTATTTAGGAAGTGTGTTTAGGATTGCAGCCTAAGTCCCACTGAATTCAACAGGAGATGTTGGAAGGGACTACCTTAAAGCTGCAGTTCTATACTCACTTACCTGGGAGTAAGCCCCATTGAACATAATTAGACTTACTTCCGAGTAGACATGTATAGGGTTACACTGGCAGTCTCAGACTGTGTACACACTATATCTCTGAAGCACATTCAAAGCACAGTTTGCTTCTCAAAGAATTCAGGGCACTGTAGTTTGTGAAGGGTGAACTATGGTGCTTTAAAGGTATAGCATGTGCACAGCCTCATTAGTTTCAATGGGACTGAACTTACTACTACTCCAAATTTTGCAGCACCATTTTAGAGCTTATGTTTGCAAAAAATAAACAAGTCCCAAGCTTGAAACTATGTGGACAATCTATATATATATATATAAATGTAAAAAGGGCATGTGGGTGTGTTTCCATTTCTCCCTGAAACCGCTTGACCGAAAGCGTTAAATTTGCACACAACATCCCATGCTACTGTGAGAGGAAGCATATACCATTTGCGTAGGCAGATGTCACACCTGCGCAAGGTAAAACCCCAGAAACCCCGTGTTTTAGAACACACAACTCACCCAAAAGTGCATGCTGGGGAAAAGAAGCCAGAAGAGGTTGCAAAATAGCACCCTCTAGCGGCGGCTACACTGGTACTGCAGCTAGAAAACCTTCCCCCTCTATTGGCGGCTATATTAGTACTGCAGCTAGAAAACCTTCCCTCTCCACAGCACCTCAGCTCGTCTTTACAGACTAGGCCGAACTAGGCCAAATGGAGGTGGGGACTCGCATGGGTAGGTGTTGAAGGGAGGAGGGGACAGAATAGGTGATGGATCGGGACAGGGTAGGGGGAATCACAGGGATGAACCAGGGGTGGGGGGTGGAGGCGGAATAGGTCATGGGTCAGGACAGGGTGGGGAAAATCACAGGGATGAGCCACAGCAACACGTGGCTGGGCCAGCTAGTTTCTGATAAAATCTCAGAGCTCCGAAGGGTATCTGAATCCAATGATCAGTGCCTGGGTTTTAATGAACCACATCCCCATATGAACAAAAGCAGGATAAACTATATAAATAGGAGAAATCATGCATAGGTTTCAGAATCCACCTATTCTTACCATCCAATTTATGTTACTTTGGCTCGAAACCTTAATCATTGTTTACCTCATATTACAAAGAGACCTTGCACATATGTATGTTCTATAGTGACTTCATAAATATTTACAATTAAAAATATTCAGCGTGCACTTCAGAGTTCAGTGCAACACTTTGAGGTGAAGAAGAGGTTAATAATTGGAAATTGGAAATCTAGAAATGCCAGAAGGACTTTAATGCTTCTCACGTTGATCGGTCTAGGCTTTTGGTACAGATTGAACTGGATCCTGACTGATATGTAAATACATCCTTTCAAGGCTTTCTATAGCCATTAATGAAAAATTACAATATGGGCACGGTATCATAAATATGTATGCAAATGAGGTTGCAGTGATAAAAGTAAATAAAAAAATGAGCATTTCAGTGTATGAGATGTTGCCGTATATTGTTTTAATTGGGAGTTGTCTTGGTTGTGTGAGACATAGAAAAGTGGGATATAAATGATGATTATAATAATTATGGATACAGGCACTCTGGAAACTGGGATGCAGTTGAGCCCTGTGTATTTTCTGGAGGAACCTGATCAGTTCAGTTTAGAACAGGCTTCCCCAAACTAAGGCCCGGGGGCCGGATGCGGCCCGCAAGGCTCTTTTATGCGGCCCCCGGGACCCCTGCCACCACCCGCTCTTAACTGCATGGCACGGCGCAGCTGCCCACTTCCAGATAGTCAGAGCATCGGAAATAGCTTGTGCGCATGCGCAAGCGTTGTTTCTGGCGCACTTCTGGGCCGGAGGAGGCCCATGCACATGCGCACAAGCTATTTCCAGTGTTCCGTGACCTGGAAGTGCACCGGAAATCATGTGCGCACACACATATGGGCGCGCGCTCCCACACGCTCCCATGTGCTCTGGCCTGCAGTGCAATCGGCGCTGGCAGCACCGGCCCTCAGCAACGGAAGTTTGGGGACCCCTGGTTTAGAATAACTGAGAATTCTGGTCTTCTCGGCATGGGATTCTCTCCCCACGCAGAAGGAAGGAGGCCTCCAGCAAGAACTCCCTGCCACTACCCCCACTGTTGCCCCTCTGCTTGAGAACAGGAAAAGGCATGGTAGAGAAGAGTGTTTAGGGACTCACAGGGTGTGGGTGCACATAGGGAATTCCAGGCAGATTGAGTTGGGGGGGGGCAATCAGATGACATTAAACTTGTAATCACCTTCTTGGGAGTACAACAGGTCTGGATCCAGAATTGGGTTTGGAGAGAAAGGGTCTATTTTATTGGGGGAAAGCTTGGTATCCCAAGCCCAATTCCAAATGCGAGGTCTGAACTTGCAAACTCGTTTCTAAAAATCCAAGGCAAATTCCTCAACCACTTCTGGTTTTGTGCAATCGCCTCTTTTGAACAATGAACCACTTTAGTCCCTTTATGAAGAGATGGAAAGGGCACAGCAGCAGTTGGTATTTGGACAGCGTAAAAGTATTGGAATAATTTAGTTCCCAAGAGGTTGGGCAGCTGTCGCAACAAGGAGTTTCAATGAATGCTGGATGTCTTGAAGTGCGCGTTTGTGAAATGGAGCTCGGCATTTCTTCCCACTGTCTGCAGACTGGTAAACTCAGGTGTCCAACATTGGTCTGGAGATTTGCCAATCAAGGTTCAAGAGTTTTTTTTTATGAACTGCCGAGCACTTAGCTTTCCACTAATGTACATTCCTTCCAAGTGAGGTGCACTAAAATCTCATATAAAGCATGGTGTGCTATATTTCCCCCCTCACGACCTTTTTATAGAAGTTGGTCAATGTAGCCCATTCCCATGAATTTGCCATAGATAGACCTTGTGATCCAGAGTGTTGATACAGAAGCAAGTGGCACAGCACACTCTTCCTCAATGCACTTTTTAGAAAATTATTGTTCCAATAATCGTAACCCTCTCTTTTTCACAGGGAAATTTGAGGTACCAAACTGTTGTCAGGTCAGATCCCCGCATTGCATGTTCCACAGTGATCAGGGCCATCTTTACCCAGGGGTGCAAGGGGTGCGGGGCACCTGGGCACCCAATTCTGGGGGGCACTAGGCGCCCGCCACTGAAGCCGCGTAAGCTCTTATCTATCTACCTGTTATGAAATAATAATTCATTTTGATCAAGCTGGAAAAACAAAATACATATATACCTAGGTACTGCCGAAATGTATACCAACTGTTTCACTAAAGGACTTTCGACTTGTTGCACTCATTTACCAAAGACGCGCCGCACTTGTCATTCCCAAGAGCGGTGCTTGTCAGATGAGTCAATGGCGGCTCTTGTCATCCTCAATGGCGCTATGCACGCAAAATTAACTCTTACAAAATATTATGTTACATATTGTATTGAGCTGCTAGGCAGCAGCGGGGACGGTGGCACCTTTGGCAGGACTGATCTCGCGCCGCCTGCCTGCCTGCCGGCTGCATGCAAGCCGCGCAAGATCAGTTGTGTCAAAGGTGCTGCTGCCCCCGAGTGAAACATTGCAAATTGTGTTTTGATTTCATCACTTACAGTTCAAATTCGTTTAGAGAAATCATTAAAAGAAGTGTGGTGTCTGACATAAGCATAAAAAAGTTAATTTGGGGGTGCTGGGCAGATCTTTGCACCCCAGCGGCGCATATTTTAAAGACAGCCCTGACAGTGATGACTGCAGCACCAGTTGGTGACTTGTAAGTATAAATTGAAGGGACCCAAGTGGCGCTGTGCGTTAAACCACTGAGCCTAGGGCTTGCTGATCAGAAGGTCGGCGGTTCGAATCCCTGCAACGGGGTGAACTCCCGTTGCTCGGTCCCAGCTCCTGCCCACCTAGCAGTTCGAAAGCACATCAAAGTGCAAGTAGATAAATAGGGACCACTCCGGCGGGAAGGTAAACGGCGTTTCCATGTGCTGCTCTGGTTCGCCAGAAGCAGCTTTGTCATGCTGGCCACATGACCCGGAAGCTGTCTGCGGACAAACGCCGGCTCCCTCGGCCTATAGAGCGAGATGAGCGCCGCAACCCCAGAGTCAGACACGACCCACCACAGATGATCCACCACAGATGTTCACCTCGCATCATATCACTCAAAATATTTGTTCCAAAGAAACCTATTATTAAAATGAGTTTTCAAATTTAACAGCTTTGATGTTAGATAAATAATTTTTTTGAAAAATCCAAAATATGTGAGAAAGGCAATATGATTACAAAATTGAGGCTGAAACCTTGTACACATTTATGTAGGAGCAAGGCCCACTGAAAACGCTGAATAAAAATGTGTGGTAAGAAGTGGTTAAGCATGCTTTTACTTTTCATATTGAGAGCCAGTGTGGTGTAGTGGTTAAGAGCGGTAGACTCAGGGCCGGCTCTATGGCCAGGCTGGGTGGCGCAGGGTGCCACGACGCCAGCCCGCCAGGGGGGGCGCCACGCAGCTGCTCCTGCCTGCCCGCCGCCCATTCCACCGCGCAGCACTAAGCGCTGCGCGCTAAGCCCGCGCGCCCGCCACGCAGGAGCGCCCTTGGCATCCGTGTTGCGCGCTGAGCCTGGCCGCCCGCCCATCACGCTGGAAAACGGGGCGGCGGGGGGCAGCGGAGGGATCCGTCGCACCACGGCGCCAGGGCGCCAGAGGTGCCTAAGACGGCCCTGGGTAGACTCGTAATCTGGGGAACCAGGTTCACGTCTCCGCTCCTCCACATGCAGCTGCTAGGTGACCTTGGGCTAGTCACACTTCTCTGAAGTCTCTCAGCCTCACTCACATCACAGAGTGTTTGTTGTGGGGGAGGAAGGGAAAGGAGAATGTTAGCTGCTTTGAGACTCCTTCGGGTAGTGATAAAGCGGGATATCAAATCCAAACTCCTCCTCCTCCTCCTCTTCTTCTTCTTCTTCTTCTTCTTCTTCTTCTTCTTCTTCTTCTTCTTCATAAAATGAACCCAGCGGGACTCCTTCATGAGCAGGCATTGAGCCCCAAAGGAAATCCACGGAGAAGGTTAAATGTTGTAACCAGTACACTTGGAGTTTGCCGACTCTTTGCTGCAGCTTCAGAGAGACATTCAGACTAACGCTTCCCATGTGAACATGCAGGGACTGATTTGCTGCCAATCCTATCCAAATGGGATTTGCCAAGCAAAATTTCACCTCGGCAAATTGAAGTCAGATGAGCAGGGCCCGGCAATGTGTCCCTTTTGGTGTGATGGAAGAACATCTGTCTGGGTTTCATACTGTCACACAATTGAGCTCTCATCCTTTGTATCATATACTTAGTGCACCCAGAATAGCGAACATATGGCCCTTTTCAATGAATATGTAGTGGGCAAGTATTTTTAACCTTTGCTATCATGCCAAAACATCCTATATCTGGAAATCATACAAGCTATTTTAAACAAGCTTGTTGCCATATGTCTTGCTGACGAGAATGTTTCACATGATAATGATGTTTCTACAATAAGAATATGTGGCTTGGGCAACTGGCGGGGGGAGTCTAATTCTTCCCAAAATGACACATGACATTTCTTTCTCTGAAAAATAAAGGAGGGGGGAGGAAGGATGGAGAGGTCTAAAACAAAGCTTAGAAACAAGTATTTAAATTATTCCACTCAACCATGCTACTTCTAAAAGAGGTTTTGAATAATGAAGCTTCCCCTTCTCCCAGGAGCTGCTTTTAACTTTTAAATGAAGCATGACTAAATTTGAGCAAAGAAGATTTGATGTTTCCAATTAGCTCTGAGAGTTGAAAATGGGTTCTGATGTTATCACAGCCAATACCGTGAATGGGAACCACATCCGGATACAGTTTTCATAGTGGTAAAAAATTCAGAGAGGAAAACTCCCATAAGTGACTTGATGTAATTGTGAATTCAGGCCTTCTCTTTTTTCCTGGGGGAAATCTGCTCCTAATGGCACAACAACGCCAGAAGACTTGGCTGCCTAACTGCTGGACAATTTGCTGGCTATAAAGCAGAGTTGGTGCGGCGGGGGAGGGGCAGAAATGCAGGCCCACAGGCTGGGTTCATGCATGACCTTCTGGACTGGCCCACCAAACCCAGCTTGCTCCCACCCATTCTCTCCCCTCTTGGCTTCTGTGCTGTGCAATGAGAAGGGGGTTTCCAGAAATGATATGATCTGCCCAAGGTGGAATAGACACTTTCTCCTGGGGCTAATGACAGTATGCCTGTATTTGTGTGTATATGGGTATATTGGGTATACCGTAAGAGATTTAAGCAGGGGCGTGGGAAGATGGGGCGGTGGGGGCGGGCCGCCATCACAGGTGCCCGCCCTGCCCACAAAACATGCGCCCCGTCCCTCCGAGAGGCACGCCCCACCTCCAGAATGTGCGTCACACCCCTCCAGGGGCATGCCCTACCCCCATAACGGTGCGCCAGCCCCGCCCCCGGTGCCAGAGCATGAAGCTCCGCCACTGGATTTCAGTGCAGCTGTTGGATATATGTTTTGGTATATTAAAGCTTTATTATGTAAATCGTTCTGCATACTTCTGTCACCAGTGGCTCCTAGAAGCTGTCAGCATGCGAGAGCAGCCACACCCCGGGAACGGCTCCAACTGGCCAGCTCAACAAACTGTTTCCCTGTGCTGCTCTGGTTCACCAGAAGCGGCTTAGTCATGCTGGCCACATGACTTGGAAGCTGTACGCCGGCTGCCTTGGCCAGTAAAGCGAGATGAGCACCGCAACCCCAGAGTCATCAGTGACTGGACCTAACGGTCAGGGGTCCCTTTAGCTTTACCTATGATTCTATGAAATAAAAATATATACTCCTTGCACATTGAAATCCAGCATTTTTGGCATTCTCCCTAAAATACAGTTTTCTATGTAGAATGATTTGTAAGAAAAGCATTTAGTCATAAGAGCCAGCCTCACTTGTAAGGTGAAGTGATACCGGTACAGCCCAGACAGAGATTTACCAGTTCAGATATGCCTGACATTCACATGTTTGCATGCAAATGTACACCAATTTCCTTCTTTCTGGAACTCTCACTATGTACAAACTTGGCAAGTTTTAAGAAATAGTAATAGTCTCAATCCCCTGATTCCAGAAGTCGTCCTTCAGAATTACTCTTCCAACATAGTTCCCCACCCCCGTATATAATAGCAGTGATGGTGGAGGACTATTGAATTATTGAACCCATTGCCTTACAAGAGTAGGAAATATAGTCTCCAGGGAGATGATACATCAGGTAGTAAACTGATAACACAGCTGATCTTGGCCAAGGGGTCAGTTCTAATATTTATTGTACACAGCATTTTCTATAAAATTTGGTGGCTTTATCGTCAATAAACAAAACTTCCACGCTGTGAACATGTTTACCTTCTTTTCCCCAACCTCACCCTGGGATGTCTCAAATGACCTCAAATTGCAGCCGTTTTGACTTTCGAGTGAATGTAAGAGCTCAGGAACCAAAAGGAGGGTTTTCTTAAGGTGAAATTTTCACAGTGCTTCCATATACATCAATAAAGAGATTCATGGGCTAAATCAATATGTGCCCTATGAAATCTGTCCCCCCCCTCCCTCCCCATTAGATTGGACAAGGAAGGAATCTTTGCCTTTAAGAGTCTGCGCGGAATAGAAGGCACTGATATAATGTATTAAATATAAACTTCTGTTTAGAACGAAATTGAAAACAAAACGCAGTCGAATGAAAGCTGCAGCGGGGGGAAGGAAAATATAATTTAAGACGTGGAATAACGAGAACGATTTCCACCCATGAAATATCTTCTGATAACTCACAAACGGTAAAGCCATGAATTTATGCATAAGATACAATTCACAACAAAGAGATAATTCATATTCAAATCTCATGGTCCTCCATCACACAACCCTCTGTTTATATGTAGATAGTCTTATGAGAAAATGACACCAGGCACTACTGAAATTATGAGACAGCAAGTCAAGCCTGAAGATAATAATTACTTAGTTCACACAAGCACAGTGAGACTCTCCAGCTCAAGATCTTCATGGCCTGCACCAACAAATGTACCATGTGAAAGCAGTAAATTAAAGGGACACCCTGCCTCCCCCCCCCTCTTTCTGAAACACTTAATGAACTAATAACAGCATGGCGAAGGCTGAGGGAGCAAAGGGGAGGCGGAGACCGATTGGAAAGAAGATGACGACAAGGGCAAAATATCCCTTCTTAATTTTGCACTGCTGTAAGTGGGAAAGGACACTTGCCTCATTTTTAAAATGAGAGAAGAAAGAACAATTCAGAACCAGGCTTACAGTTACACACACACACACACACACACACACACTCGGAAGTAAGTTGTGTTGAGAATTTTCACTTTGATCCATAGTTCAGTGGAGTACTAACAGAGTAGGGATGTTAGAAGATATTTATGGCAGGTATGTTTTATCCAATATTCATATTATGATTTGGATAGAATTATGTTGGAATGGAGCGTGTGGCGCTGTGGTCTAAACCACTGAGCCTTGGGCTTGCCGATCAAATGGTCGGCGGTTCGAATCCCCACGACGGGGTGAGCTCCCGTTGCTCGGTCCCAGCTCCTGCCCACCTAGCAGTTCAAAAGCATGCCAAAAAGTGCAAGTAGATAAATAGGTACCGCTCCGGTGGGAAGGTAAACAGCATTTCCATGCACTGCTCTGGTTTCAGTATTCCATTGCACCAGAAGTGGCTTAGTCATGACCCAGAAAAACTGTCTGCGGAGTGGACAAACGCTGGCTCCCTCGGCCTGTAAAGCGAGATGAGCGCCGGAACCCTAGAGTCGTTCGCAACTGGACTTAACTGTCAGGGGTCCCTTTACCTATACCTTTATGTTGGAATGAAGAGCACTGAAGAGTGGCATGTATGAATTAATTCATGCACACATGCATGCATACACATCTTCCTGGCTGTTTCTTTCTTTCTTTCTTTCTTTCTTTCTTTCTTTCTTTCTTTCTTTCTTTCTTTCTTTCTTTCTTTCTTTCTTTCTTTCTTTCTTTCTTTCTTTGTGTTACTGCTCAGAGTAATGTGCCTCCCTTTGGCACCAATGGGAACTTTCCATCCAACTCAGGTAGCACCTTGGGGGGGGGGGGTTCATTGGGGCTGTGGAAAAGGAGAAGGAAGGAAAACCAACACCACTAATATCTCTTTTTTCCCCGGTTTCAGTCATGCATTCAGCATAGCATAAAGTTCAGTTCTTAGAAGTGCCATTGCCTCCTACCCGTGTTCCCCTTAAGGAAGTGCATATCTTCAGCAGCTTTTATATATACTTATATTAATTTTAAAAACAACACCACTGCTGCACAATTAGCCAGGACCATCTTTTCAGTTGCTTAAAAGTTTCCTTTAATCAAATAATTTAAGTGATCAAATATTTGAACACTAGTTTAAATCTAATTACAAAAGCTTTACTTCTCTGTATGGACCAACACTTGTATTTTTAATATATTGTTGGAAGCTGCCCAGAGTGGCTGGTGGGATATAAATAAAATTATTATTATTATTATTATTATTATTATTATTATTATTATTATTGTCAACTGATTCAATATTTTTGTTGATGTTGATGTTGATGATCTACCTTTTTGCTGGTGAACTAATTACATTGAAATAAATGTACACATCACCAAAACTGAAGTAGAGATCCTTTTTCTTAATCCAACATGGGAGATAATTCAACAAATTAAATCTACAAGTCATTGGATTGGATGCTATGACCCTCTTCTACCATTTCCTCAGTGGGAGCATATTTTAATTACACACGTCTTCATTTGAAAGGTTATTTAGGTTCCGGTGTGTGACTTTATTGGGAAACTTAAAAGAAAATATGAAAGATGGGCTTTCCCTCTAACAATGGCATGTCCAACAGAAGGAGAGTCCAACAGGAGGAGATTCTAAGAGACCAGAACTTCCACAGGCAAGTTGCTTTGCTATGGGGCTTAGGCCCCTCCCTCACCAGTGACATCACTAGAGACGTTCCAGTGCAAGGTTTGGGGTATCCCAGCCACCAGGCTGAAGAACTTGGCAGACACATTTAAATCATGAAACACAAAGATGCCTTAGAGCCTTTTGTATTCCAGAAGCTTCTCTATGGTCCTCCCATTAAGCAATAGGCAGACACGGGAGGGATGCCCCTGCTATTTTTGCTCTGGCCAATTCTACATCCCAAACAGTGATCTTTTCTACTCCCCAAGCAGGTAGTATAGCTCTTGGCATTGCAGAGAAGGCATGTGGAAGAGGGAATGTGAAATGGGACCATTATTATTATTATTAATACCCCGCCCATCTGACTGCGTTTCCCAAGCCACTCTGGGCAGCTCACAACGGAATATTAAAAATATGATAAAACATCAGTCATAAAAAACTTCCCTAAACAGGGCTGCCTTCAGGTGTCTTCTCAAAGTCGGATAGTTGTTTATTTCCTTGACATCTGATAGGAGGGTGTTGCCCAGGGCGGGAGCCACTACTGAGAAGCTCCTCTGCCTGGTTCCCTGTAACCTCACATCTCGCAGTGAGGGAAGATGAGGTCCACAAGCTGTCAATTGATATCCATGGCAGTGACTAGTTCCTGCTCTTTCTTTTGCTGCTTTTAGAAGGAAGATCATACTTTTGACTTTTTATGGAGAGACTTTACTATGAAAAAGCTATAGGGCGACTGCATCCTATTTTCTGGGACTCAGTGGCTGCACACCAGCAATGGCTTATTTATTGGTTTGGGAGGGCAATGGCAGTAAAATCAACAGTGGACCTACAGAACTAAAATATGCAATAAAGAGAGAGACTTGAGGCAATCTGAGTTTTGGAAATGTTTACAAATACAGCTTCAAATAAAATACTTTCATAGAAAAGAGCGTGAAGATTAGATAGACGGGAAACAATAAATTTAATCGTATTCATTCGGCTCTTGCTTTTTGCTCATTCCCCCCCTTTTTTTTATCTATGCCATCGCTTCTACCACAGCCTGGAATTTTCTCTATCTTTCAATATCTAAAATGCCTCTGATTACATTTCTTTAAAATGCAGCACGGCAGAATTGTTTTCATTCATCATTTAAAATGGCATTACAGCATTTCTTGAATTGTGGGCGGGGGGGGTCAGTTGGGCTCTTTTCTCTGTTTCTGTCAGTAAAAATTAAAGGAAGAGTGAAGAAAAAAAACAAATGAACTTTAGACAGTGGAATGAGCCAAGACCTTCAGTGAGTCAGAAAATGCATTTTTTAAAAAAATTCTTACCAGTCATTAGCACTGCAGTCCTCTTAATTACAACTCAGAAGCAAGTGCCACTGAGTTCAGTTCAACTTATTCCTAGGTAAATATGTATTGTGTAGCATTGAAGGCTTACCTTCCAAGTCCCGGACTGCAGAATCCGGGACCGGCAGCCGTGTGACACCGGAAGTTGCGTCGATGTAACTTCCGGTGTTGCTTTGCCCTTCTATGGGCACCAAAAATGGCCGCCGCCGACACCGGAATTCGCATCTACGCGCTTCCGGACATGCGTAGATGTGACTTTTGAAGCCGGCGGTGGCCATTTTTGGTGCCCACAGAAGGGCAAATCAGAAATAAAAAAATGGCCGCCGGCAGGAGAAAATAATGGAGAAAAACGGGAGACAAAGTGATACGGGAGACCACCGGGAAAATGTAAGTAAAAACGGGGGGTTTCCCGGGGAAAACGGGGTACTTGGCAGCTATGATTGAAGCTGTTGTGAAGTGCCGTTTTCACAGGAGCCTAGCCAAACCCTTCTTCCTACCATTTGGGGAGTGAACGGAAGTCAAGAGTCATTTCAGATGCTTCCTTTGGCACTTTTGGGTGTACTTCTTCTCAGGCCACTTCAGAGGACATCCGCTTCAACTTGTATCTGAGTAAGAAAATTTAATGCTCCAAAGGTCTCCCCATTGATGTCCATGGAGAGGCAAGAAAATGGTTATAGTTATATGCCTGCCAATGGCTGCTAACAGTCTTCGGGTGGGCAGTTGTTGTGGCCCCATGGTGGCAAGCTCCTTCTGTCTGATAGCAACACTGGGCAAAGGCAGCTGGTATTTGGGGAAATCTCTTGCCCAGCCTCTTGGATAGGTGGGCTTTCCAGCCTCCTGGTATTTGAATTCGGGCCTATGTGACCTCAGTGGGTGGGTGGGTGGGGCTTGGGGGCAGACCACAGTGGAGCAGGCTTCACTCTGGTCTACCCCAAATTCTATAAAAGGTGTCACACGGCTGCCGGTCTCGGATCCTGCAGTCCGGGACTTGGAAGGTAAAGGTGCACCTAGGTAAGCAACCTGCACATTTTCAGTTGTATAGGTGCAGGTGTTCGTGATTATGGTGAATGGAAAACAGTTTCAGGGTCTGTGCTGTTCTTGGAAGAAACTGATTAATTTCCTTCTCCATCCATTTCAAAAGCACTGTGATTGGAAGTAAAAAGAAGAAGAGCCCTGATAAAACCAGAGATGTCTGTTACAAAATTATATGTAGCTCCTCTCCTTCCCCCTTTTGCAAAGACATTGGGCTGCAACCAACCCCAGCCTGACTCAGAGTAGACCCCTAACCTAAATTACCAATGTCCATTCATTTCAAGGGGGATACTCTGAGTAGGACTGGCATTGGATACAACCCACTGTCTGTGTCTTTGCAACCCTCTGAGTCAGCCTTGAAGCTTTGACAAGAGTCTGATTTGTATCAGCTCATACGGCGGAGGAAACCAACTTCACTTCAGATGCGCCCCAAACCTCTCTGAAGTGGCCTGCTGTGGTTCAAGATTGTCCAAACTGAATGCGCACCTCCACCTTCCACAGCTGCACCTGGTGAAACATGTACTGTAGTTCGATCACAGCCCAGCATTTTGCATTGCAGGATTCCATGTAGTTCCCCACCGTTTGGCGACCTGGATAAGGAGGAGCAGGCTGGCACATACCCTGGCGTCCCATGAATATAAAAAAACATAGCTGTAGCTCATAAAGCTCAAAACTGTAAATCCAGCCCGTTAACAAACAATTATGAAACCAAATACACAAAAGAAACATTTCACAGTAACCCAATCCAAACCACTGCAGGTTATTTGGCAGCAGTTAAATACGTCTTCTAAAAGTCAGATAGTTGTTTATTTCCTTGGCATCTGAAGGGAGGGCCTTCTGTCTGGTTTCCTGTAACCTTACTTCTTGCAGTGAGGGAACCACCAGAGCAGGCAGCACTCTGGCGAGACAGTCTGCGGGCAGGTAGGGTCTCAGCCTGCGTATCAGATGGAGCTGGTAGACAGCTGCCGTGGACACAGAATTGACCTGCACCTCCATGGACAACTTGTGAGTCCAAAATGACTCCCAGCTTGCGCACCTGGTCTTTCAGGGGCACAGTTACCCCATTCATATTTCCTACCTACCAATAACTCTCTGAGGTAGTGTCAGAGGTTGTTACGGCTACTCCTGAGTAACGACTCTCCACGTACTTGTCTTTCTAAAGTCTTTATTGGTGCACATTATTTACAGTGTAGTGAGCTGTCGGATTCATGTCTTCTCATTCCGGCTCAGAATCCGGCATTGCCCCCTTACACGACTTTGACCAGCATAAAAGCCTCGGGACAGTAAATCTCCTCCCCTTTCTCCTCCTCCTTAATTCCGGTGCCGGGGGAAAGGGTCTACGATCCGTTTTTCCCCTGTCCACCCTTCCCTCCTCTCTCTCTTCCCTCCTGAGGAGTCAGGGCTCTCCCATGCTGCCAGAGACCTGGCACTCCCTCTCCATTTCCTGACTAGCCCCTTCAGGCCCTGCGCTTTCCTGACTGCTTGGGGACGAACTGCTCCTGATGGGAGGGGGAGGTTCTCTATACTCTCTCCCCCTTACAGGTAGGTTAAGCTGAAAGGCAGTAATTAGTCCACTGAGCATCACAGCAGAGCCCAGCTCTGCCAAGTCCATTTTCAAAGCTCTATCTACAACCCTGCATTGGCTCTTTGGGTTGAGAGGTGAATCTTTCACACAATAGATCCCACCACTGTTGCAAGACTAATCTCAGTCACAGGCCAGGTTGACTTCTTCCATGGTTCTCTGGTGCTCAGGGTGCAATTTCTTTCTCTGCCATGGCTGGAAATTGGAACATAGGTAATAACCCCATAAGGAAGCCCTCTCTCCACCCTGCTGGGGAGGCGCAGAGTGCATTTCTTTCACTACCCAGCCCTTCCCGATCCAACTGTGGCTTTTCAAGAGAGACCTGATCTCCAGCATCTCTTTCTTGCATCTCTTGAGAGCCAGTGTGGTGTAGTGGTTAAGAGCCAGCATCTCTTGAGAGCCAGTGTCGTGTAGTGGTTAAGAGTGGTAGACTCGTAATCTGGGGAACCGGGTTCGCGTCTCCGCTCCTCCACATGCAGCTGCTGGGTGACCTTGAGCTAGTCACACTTCTCTGAAGTCTCTCAGCCCCACCCACCTCACAGGGTGTCTGTTGTGGGGGAGGAAGGGAAAGGAGAATGTTAGCCGCTTTGAGACTCCTTCGGGTAGTGATAAAGCGGGATATCAAATCCAAACTCCTCCTCCTCCTCCTCCTCCTCCTCCTCCTCCTCCTCCTCCTCCTCCTCCTCCTCTTTCCTCCTCCTCCTCTTCTTCTTCTTCTTCTTCTTCTTCTTCTTCTTCTTCTTCTTCTTCTTCTTCTTCTTCTTCTTCTTCTTCTTCTTCTTTCTCTAGAAACTAAGCACTAGGCAAGACCCCCGTTTTGCTTGTTAATTATACATGAACTTTGGAAAAGAAGGATTACTTCCCATGTAAATTACACTTTCTACATCTCATTATAATACTTTAGCGTATAATACAGAAATAATAAGACAATAATTACCCTCTGTGCACATGGTAGTTCGATAATTATTACAGGATTAATTGATCTCATTTGAATGCAGGCATATTTGGTTAGGTTACGTGTGCTGAGGGTGATAAAGCGATGCCCTGTGTGATGATGAGTCTCTTCTGATCCACATCACCTGAACACTAACTACTGTCTTGATTTTGTTTGTCTAGCCCGAACTAGATTTATAATGCATGGAATAGAAAGAATAACTGTTTAGATAATTGGGCATCGGGGATCCTTGAAATCCTTTATTATGCGCAGGAGCCCAAATAACATCTGTTCCTACATTCCTGTTATTCGAGGTTGCTTTGTAGTTATCACGTCTTAAGGGACCTCCAAACTGTGAAACAAAGAAATTCTGATGAAAATTCACATTGTGGAAAAAGGCTTTTATACCCATTTAATGTGGAGTGGGTCAGAATTAAATTGAATGGCTGTAATTAGGACTGCGCTGAATATACTTCAGTTCTGATTTTCAGGTTGAAAATGCCTGTTTCAGTGGGGTAGAATGCTCCCCTCAAAAATATGTATGTGTGCAAATAATAATTCTTTGATCTTATTCACCATTATTTCCCCAGTTGCTTCTGTTCTGTACAATTTTTCCCTCTTACTGATACTTCTTTTTTCATTCTAGATTGGTCACATGGGTAATCCTAGCCAATCGGGGACCAAGGCACTACATCGTACATAGCCAGTCAGATTTGACTACATGATTATTTCCCTAAAAATATATATTTTTAAAAATGAAGCAACCTGATCATAAGTGTATGCAGTGCAAATAAAGATTAAAAACTTTTCCAGGGGTTCAAAAGAATATTCCAAATATAACTTTTTAAAATAAAACTACCAAAAATGTTTACCTCAGCCCTGCTCATAAGACAATGAGGAACATGTTTGGGCTTTTCTACAAAAAGGTTCAGTTTAAACATAAATATGTTGTACAACTGTTGGTTGTCTAACTCTGGTATTAACAAGAGTTAATAGTAAAGGTAAAGGGACCCCTGACCATTAGGTCCAGTCTTGACCGACTCTGGGGTTGCGCGCTCATCTCGCATTATTGGCCGAGGGAGCCGGCGTATAGCTTCCAGGTCATGTGGCCAGCATGACAAAGCCGCTTCTGGCAAACCAGAGCAGCACATGGAAACGCCGTTTACCTTCCCGCTGTAGCGGTTCCTATTTATCTACTTGCATTTTGACATGCTTTCGAACTGCTAGGTTGGCAGGAGCTGGGACCAAGCAACGGGAGCTCACCCCGTCACAGGGATTCGAACCGCCGACCTTGTGGTCAGCAAGCCCTAGGCTCAGTGGTTTAACCACAGCGCCACCAGAGTATTATTCATTTACTCATCATTATGATTTATTTATTTTTTAAATGTCCAGTCCATAGGTGGGGTCCCAGTCTGATGGAATGCTCCCCCCACATATAACAGGCATATAGACAAATTGCAAGAAGGCTTTTCCATTTGAGCACGCATGCTTCTGAATGTACAATCCCCCTAGGAACTTACCAGGAATATTGTATGGGGGAAATCATGGCTACCCTGTTGGGTCCATTGGGTCAGCCATGGGTTCCCCTGTACTCTTCACATCATCATGTACCATCAGTCTCAGGGGGAACTGTGGAGGGTTTGCCAAGCGTGCCTTCCTCTTACTGCAAGTCTCCCTTTTGTCCTGCGTTCGAGAGCCTTCAAAGCCCATGACACCTTTGGTACAGGCTGTTGTCTAATTAGAGCGCTCACAGGCCAATGTTTTCCAGTTGTCGGTGTTTATACTATATATATATTTAGATTTGCCTTGAGAGAGTCTTGAAACCTCTTTCGTTGACCACCAGCATTACGCTTTCCATTTTTAAGTTTGGAATAGAGCAGTTGCTTTGGAAGACGATCGTCAGGCATCCGCACAACATGACCAGTCCAACGAAGTTGATGTTGAAGAATCATTGCTTCAACACTGGTGATCTTTGCTTCTTCCAGTACACTGGCATTAGTTCGCATGTTAGCTGGTAAGTTAGCTAGAGAGATGGTGGCTGACCCCAAGATCATGCAGGCTCTGGAGAGGGGGCTGAGTACCGTCTGTGGGGTTGTGGTCTGGTGGATAACCCCACAAGGGCATTTCATCAATATGGGGGTGGGTGTGCCAAGAGTTCCTGGAACTTATTTATGTTTGGCAGCTGGGAAGATTTGGTAGTTTTTATCCCTATACTCCACTTAATAATAATCTGCTGCCCCTGTGGATCCTGCCTCCCGAGATGATTGCCTCATGTGACACAGTTTAAACACTTGCTCAGGCAGTATCAGTTTTTTTATGTGGAGGAGATCATAGAATCATAGAGTTGGAAGAGACCACAAGGGCCATCCAGTCCAACCCCCTGCCAAGCAGGAAACACCATCAAAGCATTCTTGACATATGGCTGTCAAGCCTCTGCTTAAAGACCTCCAAAGAAGGAGACTCCGTCACACTCCTTGGTAGCAAATTCCACTGCTGAACAGCTCTTACTGTCAGGAAGTTCTTCCTAATGTTTAGGTGGAATCTTCTTTCTTGAAGAAGATTCTTGAGATGGTGTATCCCCCTCCCTTCTACTCTGTACACAATTTAAAAAAAACTTGATGTGAGGGGTGCCAAATTGAATAAAATATTGGGGAGGGGGGCTGGTCAGCCCTCATCCACATAATCGATCACAACATGTGGTGCATACACACCCATCAACTTTGGGGACTCACCCCCGTCAAATGTTTTATTGTGGGGGGGGGGGACAGACATTGGCCCCTAGGAGTTGTTACCTATGTTGGCACTGTGTGCTGAAGCACAAACATACAGCTGTTTCGCGTGAGTAATTTTACACCTGCAGAAAATGAGGGGAAACCCTCAAAACAGCTCAAGTTTTCAGATGACTTTAGGTGAGCAGAGGATGAGAGGGACAGACACCCTCACCTTCCCCATGCAAAGATTGTCACCACCCAGGTAAGGGTGGGAGCTAGGCCTTTGACTGAACGATCCGTGAATCAGTGTAAGAAATCAAGGGGGGAAATGTTTACAAACTTTGAGGTGAAGGATAGGTGATTTGCTCCCCAAAGAAGAGCATAATGTTAAATACGACTCTACAAATCATCTCTGCATCTTTGCTACTTTAAAAACAACCAAACATTGCAACGCTACATCTGCAATGGATGTTGGGTGTGTATTTTCTTTTCTTTTCTTTTTGGTGTTATGTTTGCTGTTTTGTAAAGTAAAAACAGATACCTGCAGACCATAGGATAGAGGAAAAATAAAGAAGACAAAAATATATACGGCTTTAATCCTGCTCGGGTTGGCAATCTGAAAAGCTCTAAATAATTTAACAAAAGATTTAACTTCTAACAGCCTGGGAATGACACATACAGAAGGAACCTTCAAACAGGTGAGAAAGCTTGCGATGAAAAGTAAAAAATTGCATTCAGTCTCATCCCTTTTGTCCCAAACAGGGCTTTATTGGCCCATCCTCAAAACCAATCTCTGTCAAAACCAAGAAATATTTTTTTTAAAAAAAACAACACAAAAAACCCACAAACCTTATAAACATTGTTTTATGTCAAACGTGGGCACATCTATTGTTGCCACAACTGAAAATCCAAGCAGCCGGCAACAGCCGACAGAGAGATGACAGGGTTTCAGCAAAGAAATGCTTGCCTTTGTCATCCCAATCTCACCCTTTACACATTTGAAATGAATAAAGATGGGCAAAGTGCCAGAGAACAGTTCTTCCAACTCCCCGTGCTTCCTCTAAGCAGTTTTGAGAGTGTAAGAAATTGCCTTGCTGGATCAGAAAAGGTCCTTCTAATTCCCAACAGCAGGAAAGCTCATAAGCAGGTTGGAGTGAGGTTGGCCAACCCCTGATGCTTTAGATGTGCACTTGGTGATCAGAGGGATACAGCCTATGAGCTAGAGATTTCATTTCGCCAACAAGGCTAAGAGACACTGAAAGGCCTGTTCTTGTACAGAAGCCACTACAGAGCATTGGTGCATATCCTCTTCTTCTTCTTCTTTGGCGATCTTCGTAGCCGAGTAATATTGTCTTCCATGAACATGGTTTTAACAGTGACTCCGTCAGTGACTGTGGAGGCGAATTCTGGATCCACATGTCCTTCCACAGTGGGGACATAGGTTTCCAGGCAGGAGTTGATCATGGTGTGGATTTGCCAAGTGTGCCTTCCTCTTAGCACGTTTCTCCCTTGCGTCCTGAGTTTGAGTGTCTTCAAAGCCCATGACACATTTGGTAAAGGCTGTTCTCCAACTGGCGCACTCGCAGGCCAGTGTTTCCCAGTTGTCGGTGTTTATACTACCTTTTCTTAGATTTGCCTTGAGAGAGTCTTTAAACCCCTTTTGTTGACCACCAGCATTACGCTTTCCATTTTTAAGTTCGGAACCGAGTAGTTGCTTTGGAAGACGATAATCAGGCATCCTCACAACATGACCAGTCCAACAAAGATGATGTTGAAGAATCATCGCTTTGACACTGCCAATCTTTGCTTCTTCCAGTACACTGGCACTAGTTCACCTGTCTTCCCAAGTGATGTGTAAAATTTTCAGGAAACATCGTTGATGGAATCTATCGAGGAGTTGGAGATGGTGTTTATAAGTGGTCCATGTTTCACAAGCTTACACTAAGGTTGGTAGTACAATAACTTTGTAAACAAGCATTTTGGTAAAAGAGGACAGCCTGAGCTGCTGCCAGCCTGAGCCAGGGAAAGAGGAACACAGTGTATATTTTTTTCTGAAATAAATAAATGATTCAAGCACTGTTATGACAGCCCTCCCCTGTGGTATTCAGAGGTAAAGTGCTTCTGAACATGAAGGCTCCATTTTATGCTGTTGGGCAGAACATTTCCATGTACGCCGAGGGGTGGGGAATCAATGAATAGAAAGCTGAACAATCCTAAATTCATTCTATTTCTGAGCAAATGACTGCTTGTAACAGTTATTTACTGCATTTTACAGTTGACTGTTAACCCATGTCATAAAACATAATGACTTGGACAGCCCAGAAGTAGCAGCACTTTTTAATTTTCATTCCACTGCCTTTTTAACACTTGTGTTTTCATTTCCAGGAATGCGCCATAAATCACCAGAAAAATTAGAATTAATTTGTGCAGCAAAATACAAACAGATTTATTTTATTTTTATTTTTGGCTTGACAATTCTCCTGTGCAAGGACAGGTTTGCTTGTTTTGACCTTCTGCCCTGCAAAAACTACGTACTGTAGTCTGTGATCCTACAAACACGTCCTTTTACTGAGATTCATACTGAGATTAGAGGTCCCATTCCCATGAACACACACAACCCCAGCAGTATATAGACTCTGTGTATGGTCAGATATGTGAGAAACTGCACAACACCACCATCACAATACCCAACGACCAATGCGTACAACGTCATGTGCGTCACTGTGCATATCTGGCCCAATGGCTTTGGTGAATTCAAATTCCTACCAACACACACACACACAGAGAGAGAGAGAGAGAAAGAGAGAGAAAGAGAGAAAGAGAGAAAGAGAGAGAGAGATCACATTTCCCTAAGCACAGTTATTTATTTAATTAGGTAAAGGTAAAGGGACCCCTGACCATTAGGTCCAGTCGTGACCGACTCTGGGGTTGCGGTGCTCATCTCGCGTTATTGGCCGAGGGAGCCGGCGTACAGCTTCCAGGTCATGTGGCCAGCATGACAAAGCTGCTTCTGGCGAACCAGAGCAGCGCACGGAAACGCCGTTTACCTTCCCGCAGGAGCGGTACCTATTTATCTACTTGCATTTTGACGTGCTTTCGAACTGCTAGGTTGGCAGGAGCTGGGACCGAGCAACAGGAGCTCACCCCGTCACAGGGATTCGAACCGCCGACCTTCTGATCAGCAAGCCCTCGGCTCAGTGGTTTAACCCACAGCGCCACCTGGGTCCCATTTATTCAATTAGCATGATCCATATACTGCTCAATCATCCAAGGAGTGCCCTGCAACTGTTGCTGCCACCCCAGTAGTAGTAGTAGCAGCAGGTGATGCATTCCTTGGAGGCTGGATCTGTGCCCCTGGGGATCCTGCTACCTGAGGTGGACACCTCACCTTGCCGAACAGATGGGCTGGCCCTGGATGACTAGCATCTTGAGAGGCCATATGTACCAGTAGAAGTGGAAAGAAGCTGGTGATAGAGGACTGTATCCAGGCTGCTTCTCAGGGCAGAAAGTTATATTCACCTGACCCTATTATTATGAATCAGCAGTGGCTGGCCTGAGAGCCTCCTAATTTTGTTGCTCTCCACCTCCCATCAGTCCAAGCCAGCATGCCCAATGGTTGGGGGGGATTTTAGATTAGCCAGTACTGATTTAATGAAACAAGCATTTTGGATGGCTTGATCTGTCCTTTCGCAAAAGTAGCAGAGGTTGATTGTTTAGGGTGCAAATCATAGAGTATTCCATTAAACAAATGTGTGAAGTTAATAATTTTAAGAACATTCATATGCCTACATACTGCATGATTTTTTTAAAAGGCTCTTTGGTGTTTTTAAATATATATATCTTGGCACAGAGCATAGAAAATAGTTACTATTTGAGATTATTTCTTCAACAGGTTAACATATCGTACTTTTAAACATTATTAAAGCTTATGAAATTTTAGTGCAAAGAAAATGAAGTATAACTTGCTGCCTTTGCCTAATGATGTACCTTTGAAGATTTTTTTATTATTATTAATCCAAGCATTTCCCTCTCTACTAATATGTTCTTGGAAGCAAAAGACTAATTCCATCTTTGGCATGTCAAGGCCAGTTTATACAGTGAATAAAATGAAGTGGTGGAGTTTTCCTTGGACTTTGTGCTTTAATTTGGGGATTGCCTACTTGAACATTCTCCTACAAAAGTATCGACCTAGCCTTCTCCCTGACATAATACAGAAAAGAGGGTTGCGGGGCAGGCAGGGGGCCACAGGAAGCATTCAAACAGACAATCCTCACCTGCAGCCTCATCAGGTGTACTGGCATCCATCTCTCTCGGAAGACAATGGAAGAGTGCTCTTTCAGGAGTAAAGTCAAATCATTGGAGAGTTACAGCGCCTGCTGTGGCTGTAGAGACCAATATGGGAGAGACATGTTTTGTTGCAGCTGCGGCAGATGCAGGTGTCCGTTTGTGCTGCTACAGATGCAGACCCTCCAAGTGTCCCTATTTTCCAGGGACGTCTCTGATTTAGATAAGCTGTCCCGGTTTCTGATTTGATCCCAGAATGTCTCACCTTTCCTTAGGATGTCCCTATTTTCATTGGAGAAATGCTGGAGGGTGTGAAGTTCTCCAATATACAGGCAATCCTGTATAGGGAAGGTTTTTTTAAAAAAAATGTTTAATGTTTTATTATGTTTTTATATATGTTGGAAGTTGCCCAGAGTGGCTGGGGCAACCCAGTAAGAAGTATGGGGCATAAATAGTAAAATGATCATGATGGAATGGGGCGTCCCTATTTCCATCTGAGAATTGTTGGAGGGTATGCAGGGGCGTAGCAAGGGGGTGTGATGGAGGGTGAGGTGCCCCGGGTTCCACCCTGGGGAGGGTGACACTCAGTGCGCCCCTCCCCACCCCTCGCCTCCGCCCACACGCGCCATACAGACATGCACAGTCCGTACAGGTTTGCCACTGGCACACGGCGGCCTTGCGGGCTGCCACTCTCGCATGGCACCTCATTATGGGCTGCTGTGTGCAAGCGGCGCCCCCTATGGACTGCGTATGTGCTGCGCCAGCGAGCCGCCGCGGCGCCGAGCGAAACTTTTTACCAGGCACCGCCGTGGCGCTCGGCTTGGGAGTCGCGGGGGGCCATCCCACAACGCAGTGTCGCACGACGTCTGCGCATGCGCCAAACATCGCGATGCCCTACCCTCGAGTTTGCCGCCCTGGATCCCGCCCTGGCTTCCTCCGCCAGTGAGGGCATGCAGATGCACCATGGCATTTCTTCTCTCTGCGCTCCTCCCAGCGGTCATTTCTCCTCTGGTCACTGCTGTGGAGGCACACCCTCTCTGCCTGTCTCCAGACACTGCGGTCATCTGCAAGGGATTCCCACAGGGCAGGGTGGATATTGCCAGCCTTCATGTTATGTTGCAGATATCTTTGTAACGCTGAGTTAGTCTGCCAATGAGCCTGGTGCCTGAAGCCAGCTCTCCATGGAGCATGTCCTTGGGGGTCCTGTCTAAGGACATAGAGTCCAGGAAAAGTTTTACAATGATTCTATCTGTAAGTCCTAACTACTGAGGAGGAGGAGGAGGAGGAGGAGGAGGAGGAGGAGGAGGAGGAGGAGGAGGAAGAAGAAGAAGAAGAAGAAGAAGAAGAAGAAGAAGAAGAAGAAGAAGAAGAAGAAGAAGAAGAAGTTATGTTTTGGTCGAATTTTCGTTTTATTTATTCAGAAAGCAACTAAATATAAAAGTTGAAGGGAGCTTTAAGATGTACTGAAAATTCAGCTTAAAATACAGGCATGACTTTCGTTCAGGAAATATTTGAAAAATCCATCTTTTTTTGGGGGGGGGGGGACATGTTTCAAACCATCCAGGTTCTCAAATTCTGCTATTCACATTTTGAACAAAGTTTCCAGCTTTTATAATGTTACTTTCTACCACCAAACGTAAGTGCTGTAGATCTTTGGCTTCTCTTCATTGTTTTAATTTGCTCAGGCATCAAATAAAAAAATCTCAAAAGTGGTCAAATACTGTGAAATTTGTATTGTCAATCAGTGATGCCATCTATCGGTACCACCAGTTACTAAAGATGAGTGCATTTCAGATAATAAAGAGAAGTGCCATTAAAATACCAAATAGCAACAAATTCTGTATACTATCAAACACTATGTATATTTAGAAATTCAGATAATTCTTGCAAACAAATTGATGAATTGGGGGTGGATTCCTCTTCACACTTTTCGTGTCTACAAAGGAAATTGGCTCACATTGCACATTTGTTTGGATATCTGCATTTCAACATTCTTAACCACATGGGGATTAAATAGTATGGATAATATTACAGAAATGACAACCATCTCCTCTCATACAACACAGCTCTTCATCACTTTTAGATCTGCCGGTGAGGTTCTTCTAAGGGTAGCATCTTTTCTTTAATGCAAAATTATCATCTGCTAGGCTAGGAGGAGGGCCTTTTCAGTAGTTGCCTCAAATGCCCTCCCTTTGCAGACCCATATGGCTTCACGGCCTGCCTTGCTTCTGAAGCAGGTGAAACCATTTTTGTTCTGCGGGGCTTCTGAGCGCAAGGCATTCCCTAACTAAGAGTGAGCTCTGAAGGTCTGTTAGCTGCTGTGGTTTTGATCTCTTTGATTAAGTTGGCGGGTTTTATTGCTTATTATTCTTTCTGCTTATTTTTCTAAAAAGTGGAATATAAATGAGTGTAATGGAACAATCTTAATCGCATTTTCAGATACAGTCGAACCTCGGTTTTCAAACGTCTCAGCTGCCAAACGTTTCGGAAGCCGAACGCCGACAACCCGGAAGTGAATGTTTCCGCTTTCGAACACGCCTCAGAAGTCGAATGGCTTCTGAGACGCGTTTCTCAATTTTCCCCATTGAACTAGCTGACAGCCCTCGGTTTTCGAGCGTTTCGGAAGTTGGACGGACTTCCTGAATGGATTACATTTGAAAAGATACCTGCCAAGTTGCTGTCAGAGAAATAAGGGACCGGGCCAGAAATAGCAGACCGGAAGTAGCGCTGCCGCCATTTTGGAACTGGGCGGAGCATGCTCAGAAGTGACTTTTGATGCTGCTTTGCCCAGTTCCAAAATGGCCGCCATGCCAGAAGTCACACTGCAGCCATTTTGGAACTGGGCAGAGCAGCATCAAAAGTCGCTTCTGAGCATGCTCTGCCCAGTTCCAAAATGGCCGCCACGCCAGAATAAACCGGAAAAAAACAAAAAATCCGTTTTTTCAGCTAGGAACAGCTGGAAAAACGGGGATTTCCCGGGGAAAACGGGAGACTTGGCAGCTATGTTTGAAAACCAAGGTTCCACTGTGTTGTGGAAGTGCAGAGGAGCACTTGCCAGTGGCACTCCAGCCATCAGTAGCCACTGTAAGGCTGAGCAGAGCCAGGAATGAATCTGCTGGATCCCAAGGCAGCCTGCTTCCCACAGAGGAGACCATTTTGGGTCCCTGTGCAGCAGCAGCCTAAGAGATGCAATAGGAAAATAAACCTGCCCTCACTCCTACTTTCCACACTGACTGACGGGAGCTGACAGGCCTGTGAATGTGGTGGCGAATCCACTACTCTGTGCCTCTCCTGCCCCAGTTAGAATTGTTTTCTAGGCGGTGTACATATGGGCGATCCCATTTGACTCACACAACATCCCTGTGAGGTAAGTCAAGCTGAATGACAACTTTACCTAGCAAGAATTTGAATCCCACGTCTCTCTGGGCCAACTATGCAGTGTAACCTCGGTTTATGAACACCTCGGTTTACGAATTTTCGGTTTACGAACGCCGCGGACCCATCTGGAACGGATTAATTCACTTTCCATTACTTTCAATGGGAAAGTTCACTTCAGTTTATGAACGCTTCAGTTTATGAACAGACTTCCGGAACCAATTACACCCATGCTTCGGGTTAAGTACGCTTCAGGTTGAGTACTCCGCGGACCCGTTTGGAACGGATTAATCCACTTTCCATTACTTTCAATGGGAAAGTTCGCTTCAGTTTATGAACGCTTCAGTTTATGAACAGACTTCCGGAACCAATTGTGTTCATAAACCGAGGTACCACTCTACTCACTATACAGACTGCTGCTGTATATGTCAAAGAATTTTTTTTTCTCTGGGGTTTATTTTTCTCCTGGTTATGGGTTAAGGCAGGCATCCCAAAACTTTGGCCCTCCAGATGTTTTGGACTACAATTCCCATCTCCCCCGACCACTGGTCCTGTTAGCTAGGGATCATGGGAGTTGTAGGCCAAAACATCTGGAGGGCCGCAGTTTGGGGATGCCTGGGGTAAGGTAAGGTAAATGGACCCCTGACTGTTAAGTCCAGTTGCGGACAACTCTGGGGTTGCAGTGCTCATCTCGCTCAGAACAGAGTTGCTGAATAGTAGTGGGCTTTGATTTCAAATGGGCCTATTCAGAGCACGAGAAGTTTTAATAATAATAATAATAATAATAATAATAATAATAATAATATTTATTTATCCACTTCCAAGTACAAAGGTTTAGGGACAGATTTTGAATGCCTATAATGTTTTGAATATACGAGGTGGTGGTTTAAGTCGCAAGGTATTTTTTAAAATCTTTTTTTAGCGTGCCTACGAGAGACCTCTGAAGATGTCTTTATAATGAGCTCTGCGTTAATTTTAAGAAATCAGTGTGATGTGCTGCTTGCAGATTATAATGTAATTCTGTAATACAAATTAGATCGGCTTTGAATGCCTTTGAAATGTAGTGTGTTTAAAATGGTATGTACAGGTTAAAAGTTACAGATTCAGAACAACCGGCATTAACATGAAATTATCACACGTGCTTTGATAGAGTCCTAGAGTGATTCAAAAGAGCAAGTTTCGTATGAAGCCACCTCGGTTTCTTTGATAGTCACCTTGATCTTTAGGCTGTCATCTATTAATTATATTACAGATAAGGTAAATAAAAAGTGTTGGAATATTGAGATCACAGCCTTCTTTTTTTCCTGTGAAGACTAAAGGTGTAGGCTTCTATGAAGTCAGTGAGCAATGAGGGGATGATAAAGGCATTCTTCCTTTCTGTCAAACAGTATTTATTTTGACACGTGACAGAAAGAGATCTTGAGCTAAAAGCAGAGCAGAGAGAGAGGAAAGCACAGGGCTGGACTATTGGCAGACTCAACTGGTCAAGCTTTGCTGGACTGTACCACTTTGGGCTGCAGGGAACGGCTTGCATATTTGAAGACACACACACACCCCAGTATGAGAGGGGGGGTGTTTAAAAATCTCCCTGCATATAGAAAAATAGTACATTCCAGAGAACAATTGGCCAAATCGTCTTCCTTGTCATGCCAAATTTTCATTGCAGGAATGCAATTCTTTTGTTGTGTATGGAGGAACACACTCAAACCCATGCAGCATGAAATGCTACAGCACTAGGGGGGGAAATGTATGGAAGTGAGAGCTGGACCATAAAGAAGGCTGATCGCCGAAGAATTGATGCTTTTGAATTATGGTGCTGGAGGAGACTCTTGAGAGCATACCTGCCAAGTTCCTGCCTGAAAAATAAGGGGTCGGACCAGAAGTAGCAGACCGGAAGTAGCGCTGCCACCATTTAGGAACTGGGCGGAGCATGCTCAGAAGTGACTTTTGATGCTGCTGTGCCCAGTTCCAAAATGGCCACCACACCAGAGGTCGCACTGCAGCCATTTTGGAACTGGGCAGAGCAGCATCAAAAGTCGCTTCTGAGCATGCTCCGCCCAGTTCCAAAATGGCCACCGCGCCAGAATAAACCGGAAAGAAACAAAAAAATCCGTTTTTTCAGCTGGGAACAGCTGGAAAAACGGGGGTTTCCCGGGGAATACAGGAGACTTGGCAGCTATGCTTGAGAGTCCCATGGACTGCAAGAAGATCAAACCTATCCATTCTGAAGGAAATCATCCCTGGGTGCTCACTGGAGGGACAGATCCTGAAGCTGAGGCTCCAGTACTTTGGCCACCTCATGAGAAGAGAAGACTCCCTGGAAAAGACCCTGATGTTGGGAAAGATGGAGGGCACAAGGAGACGGGACGACAGAGGACAAGATGGTTGGACAGTGTTCTCGAAGCTACAAACATGAGTTTGATCAAAATGTGGGAGGCAGTGGAAAGCAATGCCTGGCCTGCTCTGGTCCATGGGGTCATGAAGAGTTGGACACAACCAAATGACTAAACAACAACAACAAAATTTGATTCTGCTGATTCCCATCTTTTCATGCCCAGAGGTGGATTAAGATGTCAACTCATAGCATCCCCTATGGGAAATGCTATTCCCACCAAGGAAAGGGGTCATAAGAGTCGTAAGAAGATGCTATAGCAGGAATTGGAGCTTTGAAAGCAACTGCTGCCACCTCTGTTTCCCCCCCTGCCCAATGCTAAATTAATGGTTAATGGATGTAGGCTAGGATGTTGAGCTGTGGGGAGAGGGGAACAACCAGAAGCATGTATGCTCCTCCCTTTCTTGAATGCATGGAAGAATGTTGTTGTTGTTGTTGTTGTTTACTTATACCCCGCCCATCTGGCCAGGCCTCCCCAGCCACTCTGGGCAGCTCTCAATAGGATATTACAAACACAATGAAACATCAAACATTAAAAAGTTCCCTAAGCAGGGCTTCCTTCAGATGTCTTCCAAAAGTCAGATAGTTGTTTATTTCCTCGACATCAGATGGGAGGGTGTTCCACAAGGCAGGGCCACTACTGAGAAGGCCTTCTGCCTGGTTTCCTGTAACCTCACTTCTCACCTCACACAAAGGGAACCACCAGAAGGCCCTCAGACCTCAGTGTCTGGGCTGAACAATGGGGGTGAAGACACTTCTTCAGGTACGAGTCAATTCGTTTTGCGAAAAATTCGTCTTGCGAATCACGGTTTCCCATAGGAATGCATTGAATTTTTTTCCCATAGGAACACATTAATTAAATTTCAATGCATTCCTATGGGAAACCGCGATTCGCAAGATGAATTTTGGTTTCCCTGAGAATGTAAAAGAGGACAGCCTGAGCTGCAAAACGAATTTGTCTGTCTTGCGAAATATTCATCTTGCAGGGCATTCGTCTTGCGAGATACCACTGTATAATGGAAGAATGACTTCTGAAGCAGGTTATTGTGTGCCTCAGACAGTAAATGAACTTGAAGCAATGGTCTTAATCCAGGAAAGAACAAAGGGGGAAAAGGCATTCCTTTAGTCAATGTGGACTGGCCTGTGTGGAGCTTTAGAAGTAAACAATTTTTATTTTTTAAGCACCTTGAATTGAGTCCAGAAACACATTGTGTGTGTGTGTGTGTGTGTGTGTGTGTGTGTGAGAGAGAGAGAGAGAGAGAGAGAGAGAGAGAGAGAGAGAGAGAGAGAGAGAGAGAGAGAACACGATTTATGCATCATCTGTGTGAGGGCCAAAACCTTTAAAATGTAATTTGTCTAAAGTAATAAAACTACTCCAAATCTTTCCCAAGTACATTTTTCTCTCTGCTAAGATTGGCTGCAGTCCATAACTCAATTGCTCCAGAGAAGCTCTATTGCAGCCAGTGGAGCTGCTCCAGAATGAGTTAGTATGCGCAGACTGTCGTCATTTTTATTTATTTTGTGAACTCCCTTTATAGTGAAGATATATGATTTTTCCAGTAAGTTTATTTTTTCACAAACTATGGAATGCAATTAGGTAGCGTATTATCTAAAATCTAAATCTGCTGACTGGATATGGTTTCGAAAATAAGAGAGCGGGGGTGGATAGAGAGAGCAGGAAAGATGTAAATTATGGGAAACATTTTATTAATTTGATTTTTTTAAAAATTAAAAATGTTTAAACACTTTAGAAGTGAGAAGGGCTGAATTCAGTCACTGTTTTTTAGGTGATACAATAGCTTTGCACATGAAAAAGGCATTGCAATGACACAACATTGGAGGTGGGAAAATCATAGAATTGTAGAATTGGAAGGGATCCCAAGGGCCATCTAGTCCACCCCCTGCAGTGCAGGAATCTCAGCTTAAGCATCCATGGCATATGGCCACCCAACCTCTGCTTAAAAACCTCCAAATAAGGAGAGTCCACCACCTCCCAGGGGAATCCATTCCACTGTCTAACAGCTCTTTCTGTCAGAAAGTTCTTCCTGATATTTAGTTTGAATCTTCTTTCTTGTAACTTGAAGTCACTGGTTCGAGCCCTACCCTCCAGAGCAGGAGAAAACAGGCTTGTCCCACCATCTACATGACAGCCCTTTAGATAATTTGAAGGTGGCTATCATATCTCCTCTCCGTCTCCTCTTTTCCAGACTAAACATACCCATTTCCCTCAACCGTTCCTCATAAGGCTTGGTTTCCAGACCCTTGGTCATCTTGGTCGCCCTCCTTTGCACATGTTCCAGCTTGTCAACACCCTTCCTAAATTGTGGTGACCAGAACTGAACACAGTATTCCAGGTGTGGTCTGACCAAGGCAGAACAGAAGGAAGTATCTGATGGCAGAGGGTTATTTTCAGGTCCATTTGCATGATTTGAAGGGCCCCTGGGTATAGTGTCTGCTGGGCCTCCTTCTCTGTCACTGTTAACCTCTGGCCATAGCTGCCAAGTACCCTGTTTTCTCCGGGAAAACCCCGATTTTACTTACCTTTTCCCAGTGGTCCCCCGTATCACTTCGTCTCCCGTTTTTCTCCGTTATTTTCTCCTGCCGGCTTCAAAAGTCGCATCTACACATGTCCAGAAGTGCATAGACGCGACATCCGGTGTCGGCGGCGGCCATTTTTGGTGCCCATAGATGGGCAGAGCAACACCGGAAGTTGTGTCAACGCACTTCCTGACATGTGTACAAGCGACTTTCGAAGCCGGCGGTGGCCATTTTTTGTGCCCATAGAAGGGCAAAGCGACACCGGAAGTTACGTCAACGCAACTTCCGGTGTCACACAGCTGCCGGTCCCGGATTCTGCAGTCCGGGACTTGGAAGGTAAGCCTCTGGCATGCTCACCTGCCTCTGCTGGCCATGTTTCAAGCAGCTCTGATCAGCTGGTTCTAGTCACCTTTTAAATTTCCCATAATCCCCCAGGGTGACACTGTGTTGGGGGGCGGGGTTAGGGGAAAGGAAAAAGGTGTTTAGATTCAGCCACCTGGTGTTGTCTAGGGCAGGCTTCCTCAAATTCGGCCCTCCATATGTTTTTGGCCTACAACTCCCATGATCCCTAGCTAGCAGGACCCAGTGGTCAGGGATGATGGGAATTGTAGTCTCATAACATCTGGAGAGCCGAGTTTGAGGAAGCCTGGTCTAGGGTCCTGAATCGGAGGTGGGGGATGGCGGAAGCAGGAATACGCAGCAGACCCTGCAGTACTGCCATATCTTTTAGGCAGAGTGAGGCTGTCACTTCAAATGTCAAGTGGGGTGGGGCAGCAATTATTCCCCTTCATCAATCCTCTTGAGGCCACCCACCTTCTGTTGAAGACCACAGCCGTGTTCCCCATACTTGTCACACACATCCCTAAATTAGCCTGCTTCCCTCAAGCTTTCTGGAAGGCACACTCCCTTCAGTAGAATTTGGCAGCCGGTCATCAGTCCAGGCACCTTTTGTATGTGGAAAATGGGGGGCATGGTGCCATCTTGTCTTTTACCTCAAGCAGCAAAATGTATTGCGCTACTCTGAGGGCTGCCAGGACCCTGGCAGCTGCCAAAGACTGATCCCGATTGCTGAGAGAATGGCTCTGCTTATCTAGAAGGAAGGATTTCTATATTTGCTTCCCAGCATACCTGCCAAGTTGCTGTCAGAGAAATAAGGGACCGGGCCGGAAATAGCAGACCGGAAGTAGCGCTGCCACCATTTTGGAACTGGGTGGAGCATGCTCAGAAGTGACTTTTGATGCTGCTTTGCCCAGTTCCAAAATGGCCGCCGTGCCAGAAGTCGCACTGCAGCCATTTTGGAACTGGGCAGAGCAGCATCAAAAGTCGCTTCTGAGCATGCTCCACCGAGTTCCAAAATGGCCGCCGCGCCAGAATAAACCGAAATAATCCATTTTTTCAGCTAGGAACAGCTGGAAAAATGGGGGTTTCCCGGGGAAAACGGGAGACTTGGCAGCTATGCTTCCCAGAGATGGCCCACATCCATTTTGGTCCCTGAGGTAAATAATTCCATCAGGCCAAATGGAGTCCTCTTTCGAGGGTGAAGGTCCACTTAGCCTCGGACCATTAGACTGAGAGAGCAGGACCATCCAGCTTGCAAAGTGTGGCATTTCCTAGATTGAGCATGAAGCCCAATAGATTGCAGTGTTACTGGGGCGGCACTTAGTATGTCAGAGGCCTCAAAGCAGTATGAGTGAATGGAGAGTAGAAAACCTTTTCATGTTGAGCCTGTTCTTTACTAGTGTCCCCAAAGCCTGTGCTTTTAAGTTCTCCCCCTTGAAACACTAAAACTTCCGGCCTAACTCTGGTACCTGACTCTTACACCTATCAACCTTCTAGTAAAATGCTAACAAATGATTTACAATGTGCTGCTCTTCAGTTATACCCCAAAGCCTGCTGCTGAAGGTGGTCAATATCACTATCTAGGAACCTAGGAAGACGCCTGACTCTGATCCAGATTATTGCTCCATCTTTCTTGGCATTGTCCACACTGACCAGCAGTAGCTCTCCAGAGTTTCAGACGGGGATTTTTCCTTGTTGCACCTGGATGTGACCGATATTGAACCTAGTGCCCTTCCCTAACTCTAACAGGGTCAATCCTGCTCCTTCCTTCCACCACCCAAAACAATGGGAACATTACAGAGACTGAAACGTCCTCTTTGAACAAGGAACTTTCCTTCCTCACAACCAACTGGGAAGTAGGACACATTAAGCAATGACTCCATGCGGGATTTGGTGCAAATGGCACCAGCTGTTCCCTGCATATATCCTGGGAAACAAGCTGGTTGCAAACACACCGTAAGATGTAACAAAGCCTGCCGGTGCTTTCAGCTTGTTGTCACAACTTGATTTCCATCTGCAGCCAAATGAACTGCTGAGGGCATAACGAGTTGCACCCTCGGCAGCCACAACTGGTGGCACAATTGCTTACCTTCCAAGTCCCGGACTGCAGAATCTGGGACCGGCAGCCGTGTGACACCGGAAGTTGCGTCAACATAACTTCCAGTGTCGCTTTGCCTTTTTATGGGCACAAAAAATGGCTCCCGCCGGCTTCAAAAGTCGCTTGTACGCATGTCAGGAAGTGCATCGACACAACTTCCGGTGTCACTCCACCCATCTATGGGCACCAAAAATGGCTGCCGCAGACACCGGAAGTCGCGTCTATGCACTTCCGGACATGCGTAGATGCGACTTTTGAAGCCGGCGGCGGCCATTTTTGGTGCCCATAGAAGGGCAAATCGGAAAGAAAAAAATGGCTGCTGGTAGGAGAAAATAACGGAGAAAAACGGGAGACGAAGTGATACGGGGGACCACCAGGAAAAGGTAAGTAAAAACGAGAGTTTCCCGGGTAAAACGGGGTACTTGGCAGCTATGCAGTTGTGAGTCAAGATTTACATCTACAAGCCTTCATGTTTCTGGCTAATACTTTCAGTCAGCTTTACACAAAATGCTAGCTGTGTTTTGTTGGTTTTTCAAATGCATGTGACAATGTGTAGCATAAACAGAGTACCTGGAGTTTCACACTGTCTAATCTCAAGGAGAGCAAACCTTTTAAATTAATGTTTGAGCATTTAATTCATGAATGTCGGTTTTGTATTGTTCCACTTCCATCCACTCCTCTTTTTGAGTTCTCTTAGTTGGATGTAGGAAAGCACAAAAATGTGAAACTCCCGCAATCCTTAGAAAACATTGCCCTAAATGTTACTTCTCATCTCCTGCTTTTAAAAAGGAACAAGCAGGGAGGGAGAAGAGAAATGTCTCTGGATTGACCTTGTGTTGAAAGTCAATATTGGAATTATTGCCTTGGTGTGGAGGGGAGGCAGATGGGGAGGGCAGAGTTGGGACCATATCTACCGGATTAGAAGACCGAAGCCAAGATACAGTGTCTGAGCCCGGGGAGAGATTCAGAGCTTTGCTTGTATTGACAGATGATTAGAGGACTTTGACTTCTCATGCATTTAGAAAGGTCAATCACTCTGTGATAACAGAGACTGGCACCTCAGACCCCAGTTTCCTATTCCAGATTCGTCATATTTGGCAAAGGCCTACAGTGTATAAGGCTACAGAGGCTAGCCAGCTGACACCCTGGGCCTCGGTCTCCAATCACAAAGCTTCACAAAGGCCATTTGCTTATATGCCTCATAATTATGTTTAGCTTTTAAAGCCATTTGCAATGCTTCTCTCCCTGAGAATCCACATTGCAATAATGCAATAACTTTGCCATTTTATGCTCAACCTTTTAAACTCGTTAACAGCTTCTCGGTCTATACGGTTTGTTGCGGCTGTTGCTGTCTGAAGGGAGCTAACAAGCATATCAAGTTCAGAAGGGCTTATTATCAAATCAAAAAGAACTGAAAAGTGCTTAGCTTTAGTTAGCTCGTGTCCATAGTATATTAGTTGTGTAGGGCTGCTCCTAAACACACAAAGTGCTTTAACATACATCAGAAATCCTTAGAACAACCCAGTAAGGTAGGTCAAAATCATCATTTATTCAGACGCCAACTTTCTTGAATAGAGCCCTGGGCAACATGGTTCAAAGAAGGTCCCCTATTCTTGCAGTGACTGATCGAAGATCTGTTTAACTTTAGCAAGTGTCTATGCACAAAGCATAGAAAAGCAGGTAGACTTTGGCTGGGAAATCCCCTCCTGAGCAATGGCTCCAAACTCCTAATAGCAAAGTCTCGTCCTCTCAAGGCCTCTCCTTCTCAGGGTCTGCATTGGAAAGCTTTCCACTAAGCAAGGGCACAACTGAGTTAGTGTATTTAGATGAAGTTGCCAAAAAAATCCCTTTTCGTGGCTATTCATTGCAAAGTCAATATGTGACTTCAAGGGACTGGTTCATTGCCAAGGGAGATAGCTCACCTCTCACATGCTCCTAAGATGCTGGGATGCTGTCTAGCCTAGGAAGCAACTCCTAGGGGCTGTGGGGGGGCTTCATGGAATATTTGAGGGGGCTGGGGCCCCACAAAGTTTATGGGCATTCCCATCCAAATGGTGTGTATGCACTGTGCCATGTGATCAGTTATCCAAGGTGGGGCTTATCTGGGCCCCCACAATATTTTATTCAAGTTGGCACCCCTGCTGTCTACTGCCACTTCTATTACTGTGCTCTCTCTGGTGGTCTTACTAGAAGCCCAAAGCCCTTTCTCTTGACATAATAAATTCCTATACAAAACAAGCTCCTTGAAGGATGTAGCCTAGTAGGAGTCTCATATTAGCTACAGAGCAGTTTCAGGTCCCTATATAGGCTCCACCTAGGACATCAAAGAGGCAATGTGTTGGATGTCATCTACCCCTTTGGGTTTAACCACAGCGCCACCTGGGTCCCTATTTGGCCACTAGCAGCCACCATAAAGGGAGATACTGTTGCTAGGAGGGAGGGAGGAAGCCCAGTTTGGAGCAATGCCATTGTTAAGGCTTGCTGCGTTCTTTTGCCTCTTGCTATTAGGATTGGATAAACTCTCCTTGTTTTCTCTTATCTTGCTGCAACCGGGGGGAGGAAAAGCTTTCCCGAAGTCTTGACAATATCTATAGATCCACACAGCTACTTGCATTTTGAACTTTCCTTGGCCGTGGTGAGAAAGGGACCATCCTGATGAACTCTTGCACTTATTTACCACATCACCCCTGACCTCCTTGTTTGATTTCCATTCAATCCATTACCTAAGTGGGCAATATTACCTCTGCTCTTACCTTTTGCCTCAACTGGGACAGTTTTGAGCAGTGCAATTAATTTGCCCTGTAAACTTCCAGCCCCTCACAAAAAAATCAGTCCACAAATTGGACTCTCAAACTTGCAATGTAGAATTGCATCTTGAATGTGAGCTATTATGCCATTTTTACTTTTGCATTATTTAAAATTCAAGAGAGAGCTCAGATTACAAACAAACAGAAAATGTCCAACATGGCAGTTAAGCCCTGGCCTTGCTTGACTCAACCAACAAGTATGGTGTTTGCCTCCCAAATGGAAAAAAAGAAAAGAAAACACAGATGTGATTACTTGCAGTGCCAAAACTTTATTGATTGGAACACAATTAACCAAATTCATCTGATTAGGCATATGAATTGCTGGCAACCCAGACAAATCGATTGGTGCATCCCCTTCACTATTTTCAAGGCATACAATTTTGGACTCTCTCCATCAGTGGAGGTTGATCTGCAGCCCTTCTGTCACAAGATGTGGCAATTGACAGTCACCATAAATTATTGTAGCCCAGTGACTGTGTGGGGCTAGCCCCTGGGATGGTAAGATTCATATACCGTGGTACCTCGGTTTATGAACACAATTGGTTCCGGAAGTCTGTTCATAAACTGAAGCGTTCATAAACTGAAGCGAACTTTCCCATTGAAAGTAATGGAAAGTGAATTAATCCGTTCCAGATGGGTCCGCGGCGTTCGTAAACCAAATATTCATAAACCGAGGTGTTCATAAACCGAGGTTCCACTGTACAGAAAGATTTTCATGGATTGTGTGTTTCTTTTTTAGTCCAAATCAGTATGCTACTTTTTTAAAAGCCCTAAATGGCTCTGGTCCTGCTTACCAGTACTTAAGCAGAGCAGGCTAAAGCCTTATCTAAATAAAGACCCAGACTTCACGTATATAAAGGAATGTGTCCTCCTGTATTTTTTCTGCTGTGCCTCAAGTCCCTGCTTGGGGCTCCTGGGTTAGTCTCCTTGGATGGTGGGGCTGGTGTTGTGGAAGTTTGCTAGAAATGCTCATTTTGGCTGATTCCCTTTGAAAAACCTGTTCAAACATTGTATTAACATGGTTTAAGAGAGCCTGTGTCTGCTCAACTGGAGTTGGGATTCTTGATCTGCCGGCTGGTTCCCTACATGGATTCCTTAGTGCTTTCTGATTAATATTTTAATGTGTTTATTGGTTTTATCTGACTTCTTTTTTTATTTTATTGTGTTTTGTAAGCTTCTGCGGGAAGAAGCCATTGAAGTAAGTCAGGTGTCGGGAACAAGCTGGCAGTAAATTTCACTGTGCAAGTTGGAGTTAACTCTTTATTAGCAAAAACATGAACTGCACGGAATTGACAGAGTGTCAGGACTAATGAGCACAGCAGCTCATCCCCGCTAGGTCTTGCCCCATGGATCAGTTGCTGAGACTGGGAGTCCCCACCTCCCAACAGCCGTCTAAGTACCCTCCATTCTTGGGTTCTTCCAAAGCTATTGGAGACTGTGCCTGTGCGGAGCCAGCCTCTACTCTAACCTTTTCATGCCTCTTCTGGTTATGGGAGACCGGGGGGGGGGGCTTGTCACAGCAAGGAGGGGAAGACACCTGTGACTCTGCACTTGCCTCTCTCTCACTCCACCCACTAGTGCTGAGATACATGAAACTTTACTAAGAGAGCAATCCTAACCTCCAGTCCCACTGGCGGTAGTAAGGATGGAGAGAAAGTGCAAAGTTATGTCCCCAGAAAGTTATCTAGGCATATATCTAACACTAGTGATGTTTCCACCAGTAGTAAAATCTGAAATGGACCATTCTGAGGTCAGGGACAAGCCAGAGATGGCCTTCTCAAAGTTCCTGAGAAGCTGAAGAATTGGATTGATCAACTGCATCATTCATAAGTTACCCCTCATTGAAACCAATGGAGAGGTGTGGGTTTTTTTATTAGGAAACACTAGGAGAATAAGGGGGGAAGATACTCCCATTCCCATTTTAGACCTAATTAATTTGACCTAATTAGACCTAATTTAATTTGCAAGTTAATGTGGCTGTTGTCTGTATTCTCATTTCTGTATATTGGATGCTGTACCTTTAAATTTTATGTTATAAAGACCACCAGCAGGTGAATGAAATAACGCAACCATGTCTTAGCTAACTGTTTCAGCCTATTACACTGATTAGTGAAATCTGAACCATATGTATCCTGTGTACCCTTTTGGACGTTTTACTTGGTAATGTATATCTGATTGTGTAATAACCATTTATAGAATGTCCAGGTATATCATCTCATTTATTGTATTTGAATGTAATTGATTCTGTTTGGTATTGTTATCAGCTGAGGAAGAATATTGATTGAAATAGTAAGTTATCCTGGAAGGACTGTCCTGTTGCTGTGTTTGGAGCACAACATTCTCCAGCTTACTCTCTGCAAATACTACACAAGGCACTTGCCTTGGAAGGCATGTTGCCTCAAGCTAGAGTGTTTCTTCGTGATGTTATACTAGCCTAAAAATCCCTCATTTGGGGGCATTTTCTTAATTCACATTAGTTGGTGTCACCAACTTTATTGTACATTAAAGATAAAGGTAAAGGGACCCCTGACCATTAGGTCCAGTCGTGGACAACTCTGGGGTTGTGGCGCTCATCTCGCTTTACTGGCCGAGGGAGCTGGCATTTGTCCACAGAGACAGCTTCCGGGTCATGTGGCCAGCATGACTAAGCCACTTCTGGAAAACCAGAGCAGCGCACGGAAACGCCGTTTACCTTCCCACCAGAGCGGTACCTATTTATCTACTTGCACTGGTATGCTTTCGAACTGCTAGGTTGGCAGGAGCAGGGAGCGAGCAACGGGAGCTCACCCCATCATGGGGATTCGAACCACCAACCTTCTGATCGGCAAGCCCTAGGCTCTGTGGTTTAACCCACAGCGCCACCCGCATCCCAACATATTGTACGTTATTTGATTGTAAATGAAGACATAATTCAATAGTGATATAAAAGTATTGTAATGATATTGTTAGCCTACCGTGTTGCTTTTGGATTGTCAAACATTTGCGGAGTGGCAGATCATCCACTACTTCACTTCTCCTACCCAAGCACCATTAGGGTTGCTCTGTGAGACTGTAATTCTTATGCTCCATTGTGTGAGATGGAACACTGGGGCAGACATGTCACAACAGTTCCTAGAGTGTCCACTAAGAGGGACTCACCTGGAGGGACACCTGACTAAGTTCAGTTCCTGTTCCCCCAGATATGCAGATGAGATGGATTAGCTGGCAGACAAAAGCCCCTAGCCAGCAGCCATTCTCTCTCTTAGCCATTTCTCCTTCAACGGGAACACATCTCCAGAGAATCTACAGTTAGGATGGTTCTCCCTCTCGGCCTGCTGCCAAGAGAGAGACCAGATGGAGCCTCACTTTACTAAGTAAACTACAGATGTATATACTTGTAACTTTTCTACGTAAGCCTGCCTTTCTGAGATTATGCTGTTAACTCAGGATGTCATGTGAGTAAACTCTATCTCATTTTAATACTATTGTGTCGTGTATTTCTTTTAAGAGGGACAAAGGGGATTTGCAAGGAAGTATAATATTGAAGTATAATATTGTTGTAGAGGTTCTAACGAACCTAACGCTCACGTTTTGCTGCGCACAAAAAGGGGAATATCACTCTGCTGATATTGGAAGCTTGCTAACACAAGCTTGGATAGGATCTATCTAATAATATATCCTAATCCACATCCCTAACATTCCCACACATTGAACTCAGTGGGATATACTTCTGAGGCCTGTATACCTGAATGAGCATCTCCAGCCCCACCATTCAGCCTGGACACTGAGCTCCAGCTCAGAGGATGTTCTGGTGGTTCTCTCACTGCAAGAGGTGAAATTACAGGGAACAAGGCAGGAGGCCTTTTCAGTAGTCTCACCCGCCCTGAGGAACGCCCTCCCAACAAGGAGTTAAACAACTACCCGTATATTCCGGCGTATAAGACGACTGGGCGTATAAGACGACCCCCAACTTTTCCAGTTAAAATATAGAGTTTGGGATATACTCGCCATAAAAGAAATACAACCCGGCGTATAAGACTACCCCTGACTTTTGAGAAGATTTTCCTGGGTTAAAAAATAGTCTTATACGTAGGAATATACTGTATATAATTTTTCATAGACATCTGAAGGCAGCCCTGCTTTGGGAGGCTTTTAATGTTTGATGTTTTTGTTTTATTCATATTTTTGCGGGGCGAACCCACTCAGATGGGTGTGGTATAAGAAATTTAAATATATATATTGTTGTTATGACTAGATATGCATACTTCTATGAGAAGTATGAAATGTCCAGAGATATGAAATGTGTGACATGTTTTTGTGCACACCTTCCTTGGGGGAAAAGGAATATAATTTTGTTATAATACTTCAGTGTCAGGGGGTGGGGGAACCCATAGATTTAAAGGCTTTGAGTGCTTTGAAACAAAGCTCCGGCTTTTTCAAGAAAGGAATGATTTAGTTGTTTGCCAGTAGCTACAAAGTTTTAAATGTGTTATAGACCTTAGATCTATAATAGATTTAAGATGTGTATGATAACCTTTAATATAAGAAAGAAAGAAATGCTCTCTATAACGTAGGGATTGGCAAGTGGAGGCAGCCACGGGGCTGGTTCTGACTGCCCTGAGTTTTATGTGGCTTACAGCAGCCCTCACCTTGCCTACAAAGGTCCGTATAGTTAAAGCTATGGGTTTCCCAGTAGTGATGTATGGAAGTGAGAGCTGGACCATAAAGAAGGCTGATCGCCGAAGAATTGATGCTTTTGAATTATGGTGCTGCAGGAGACTCTTGAGAGTCCCATGGACTGCAAGAAGATCAAACCTATCCATTCTGAAGGAAATCAGCCCTGAGTGCTCACTGGAAGGACAGATCCTGAAGCTGAGGCTCCAATACTTTGGCCACCTCATGAGAAGAGAAGACTCCCTGGAAAAGACCCTGGTGTTGGGAAAGATTGAGGGCACTAGGAGAAGGGGACGACAGAGGACAAGATGGTTGGACAGTGTTCTCGAAGCTACCAACATGAGTCTGACCAAACTGCGGGAGGCAGTGGAAGACAGGAGTGCCTGGCGTGCTATGGTCCATGGGGTCACGAAGAGTCGGACACGACTAAACCACTAAACAACAACACAGCAGCCTTACCAAATGTTAAGCAGTATAAGACAGAATGTTTGCAGAGCCGGCCCTCTCATTTGGTAGGGTGAAACAACTTGCTCCAAGCAGCACCATAAGGGTGGAAGACAGGAGTTTGTCTCTGAGGCTGCAATCCAGTATATACACTTTCGTAAGACTGCTAGGGCTAACATCAGATTAGACATGCCTAGGGTTGCCCTGCACACAGGGCAGCAAGACTTTTGAAAGCCTTGGCTTTAGCCGGGGGGGGGGGGTGAATTTGTGCCCTGCTTCAGGCCACAAAATGTCCTGGGCTGGCACAGAATAGAAAGGTATTCAGTTTGTAAGAAAAAGATTTAGTCCACTATATGTCTCTTTTGGATAGGTTATATAAATGCACATGTTTGTAGGTAATGCCATAGTCTGATCTCATGGGTTCTATCATTGAGAAGCCCTTCTCACAAAAGCCCTCTTCACATCTTCAAAAGGACATGTTCTGGCATACACTGTGTAGGGCCAGTGGTCACGTGTGGGCCAGACCCACCTCCAATGTCTCCACACATACTGGGGAGATTGATCCACCCTCAACCTTCTCATGATGACCGAGAAGGTCAAAGGGTTTTTTTTAAAAAAAAAATGGATCCACTTCAATTCACATAGAAGCCTCTTTTCACTCAGCATTTAGGTGCCCCCTTTCCCACTTAAGGTGTGGTAGAGGGGCAGATGGGGAGGGGAGGCCATTGGGGGCTGATCCAGCACCCACCTAAATGCTTATTGCCTCTCCGCCTATATGCTTCATGCTTGCTCATGTTCTTCTGAATTCACGAAGAGGGCTTGGATGGTGTCCGATTTATGGTGGGGCCTGGCCACCTGTGAAGGGTTCTGTTGAATAGGCAAATGCACTTTTATGGAAGATAGAGCTGACCCCTTAGAGTAGATTACAGGGGTTGGCTGTTCCTGCTCTAAAAGGCATGACATCTTCAGAGGAGAAGCAATCTATGCAAGCAGCGATAACACGGAGGTTCAGCGCCGGTGGGCTTCAACGTAATTGTCCCTGTGCTGTTCCTCAGGGAGGGGAGGTTGTAAGGATCCTGCTGTGGCTGTTAAAATGACTAGTTACAGCACTGCTTTTTTCCAAATGGGTTTCTTTCATTCCCTCCTTATTAAACTGCTAATATTTCTTTTTCATTCACCAGCTGGCCTTCATTTCTCTGCTCAGGCTGGGATATTACACTTATGTATCAGCACCTGGGGCGGGTGTTCTCTGATCCAGAGTCTCTGAAGTCAACTTGGGCCAGCACCTTCAGTGGAGCAAGATATGCCCTCTGGTGAAAATCAGGATATGCACCATTTGATGCAAGCTGACTCGTGCAAAAGCACAGCACCACTGCAAGCGCCGGCTCATCCTCCTCCCTGAGCTCGGTGGCAGGGCTGGAGGGGGGAATGGAACATTCCGGGAGCAAATCGGAATACAGGGTGGCTTCTTGAATTCCAGGGTGTCCAGGAAAAGTCGGGACACTTGTACAGTTTGCAAATGAGAGGTTATATGCTGTTGACTAGGCAGTGGTGGAAGGACGGGTTCCTAATTTTCAGTCTGGCCTACCAGTATGGAGGTCTCATAGTACAGTGGTACCTCTACTTACGAATAACTCTATTTACGAATGTTTCTACTTACGAATGGAGCTCCGTCCACCATCTTGGATGCGGTTTAGATAGGATTTTTTCTACTTACGAAGTTTTAGATAGGGTTGCTTCTACTTACGAATTTCTTCTCCCAATGCATTCCTATGGGATTCGACTTACAATTTTTTTCTACTTACGAATGTGCATTAGGAACGCATTAAATTTGCAAGTAGATGTACCAGTGTACAGTGGAACCTCGGTTTTTGAGTGTCTCGGAAGTCGAACATTTCGGCTTTCAAATGCCCAAAACCTGGAAGTAACTGATTCATTTTTTGAACGCTTTTCAGAAGCCATGCGGCTTCCATATTGAGTTTTCCGGACGGAAATGCTTCTGGAAATGCATGCTTTGGTTTTCGAACGTTTCGGAATTCAAACAGTCTTTCCGAATGGTTTATGCTTGAAAACCGAGATTGCACTGTACCTGCCAATCTCAGGGACAGGTGCTGTGTATCCCTGTCCCTCCAACCCCTGGGCTTGAGCATGTGCTGCCCTAGTTTTCTAGCTAGGCAAAGCATCAGCCACAGAGCCTGACATGCAAGCTCTGAACCCCAGGATTCCACCAGCATGGGAAAATTAATTTGGTGGGTTCTGTCTGAGCTAACCAACTTTGTTGTTGTTGTTGTTGTTTAGTCGTTTAGTCGTGTCCGACTCTTTATGACCCCATGGACCAGAGCACGCCAGGCACTCCTGTCTTCCACTGCCTCCCGCAGTTTGGTCAGACTCATGTTGGTAGATTCGAGAACACTGTCCAACCATCTCATCCTCTGCCGTCCCCTTCTCCTTGTGCCCTCAATCCTTCCCAACATCAGGGTCTTTTCCAGGGAGTCTTCTCTTCTCATGAGGTGGCCAGTATTGGAGCCTCAGCTTCAGGATCTGTCCTTCCAGTGAGCTGATTTCCTTCAGAACGGATAGGTTTGATCTTCTTGTAGTCCATGGGACTCTCAAGAGTCTCCTCCAGCACCATACTTCAAAAGCATCAATTCTTCGGCGATCAGCCTTCTTTATGGTCCAGCTCTCACTTCCATACATGGACAAAGACAACCAACTACCAAGTCTTTATTCTCACCATTTGTAGAAACTGCACTAGAAGCCCTGTAAGCTACCACTGTGCTTAACTCAAACAGTGACTAGGAAGGTTGTGCTCTGTTCCCAGGAATGAGTCTCGATGCGCCTGGAAATCATTCACTTATATGAAGCTAATGAGCATCCTGGAAAGATAATAGAAAAAACATGGCACAAGAGACACATTTCTGCATTTAAAACACAACAAACTCTTCCCTCCCCTTTTTAAATTCCAGAGGAGTAGTCACGTTGGTAGGCTACAGGAAAGAGTCTTGTACCTTAAAGACTAGCAGAATCCTTGAAGCAGAAGTGTTTGCGCGCTAAGGTCCATCTCATCATAGACACTCCATGTGCTCACTTGGTGCAGAAATGTCCACAAAAGCTTGTGCCACAGTGGGGTGTTGTTGTTGCTGCTGCTTTAGTCTTTAAGGTGCAGCAGGACTCTTTATCTAGGTAAAAGGGTAAAGAGACCCCTGACCATTAGGTCCAGTTGTGACCGACTCTGGGGTTGCGGCGCTAATCTCGCGTTATTGGCCGAGGGAGCCGGCGTACAGCTTCCAGGTCATGTGGCCAGCATGACAAAGCTGCTTCTGGCGAACCAGAGCAGTGCACGGAAACGCCGTTTACCTTCCCGCCGGAGCGGTCCCTATTTATCTACTTGCACTTTGATGTGCTTTCGAACTGCTAGGTTGGCAGGAGCTGGGACCGAGCAACGGGAGCTCACCCCGTTGCGGGGATTCAAATCGCCGATCTTCTGATCGGCAAGCCCTAGGCTCAGGGAGGGATAGGGGTGTTAAAATACAGGTGCCAGCGATGGTTTGGGTGGGCCAGACCAAGGGAAGAGGAACTGCCATCACCACCTGGGGGGGGGGGGAGTTAGTTGTTGTCATGGGGTGGGAGAGCTTTGCTACTGCTGCCTGTTGACTCTTTGACTTTCCCAACGCTTCCATTTGCTTCTGTACTTTTATGTACATTATAGCTCCAGAGTTTCTGATATCTCTACGTTCTTCTAGGTCCATGGGCCTTGCAAGAATTGATGTTCTCCTAAATATTTCCTGCAGAGCACTAGAGTTCCGGTTTGGTTTTATTATTATATTGTTGTTGGCAAAGCCAGTGGGAGCTGTCTTTGAAAGTGTAAAATTTTATTTAAGTTTTTTAAAAAACAATCCTACATTGTGCTCTCTCTCTCTCTCTCACACACACACACACACACACACATTTCTGCAGAAGTCTTCAGGCAGCGTTCTAGATAGCCTCACTTTCTAATACCTTGAAGGACACAAAAAGCAGTGGATATGTCAGCATGAAGCTGAAAACTTTTTTTTAAAAAAGCTGTACAACAATAACAATATCACTTGGCCATCTCCTTCTGGCTTGCACTCTTTATGAAGACTTGAGGAATAAGGTTATCACCCCTCTTTTATTGTCCATTCTGGGTCACCCAGCCACTGCCACACTGTCCTTTCTCTTGGCAGATCAAGATGAGCAGGTGACAACAAAGCCTGCAAGATTTTTAGCTGGGGCAATTAGAATAAGATCCACTATTTGACTATTGATTCAAAACCCTAAAATGTATTTTATATAATTGACTTTTTTACTTCTGTTCTTTGTATATTGTGTTGTTTTATTGCTATGGCCAATGGCTGATGCAAATAAAGATTCATTCATTCATTCACTTGGCCATCTCAATTATTTTAAGATACGAAAGGGCAAGAAACAACCCCCTCCCCCTCCTAAAGGATTATGGAAGAAAGTGAACTCCTTTTTTTGCCCCACAAAAAATCATTGGATCCATTTGACCACAATTAATCCACTCTAGAAGGAATCCTGTGCCTGCAAATTTCATCTGCTTTGGCCAAACAGGCAGGGGGAGGGGAAGTATGATGAATAGGAACCAAAGAGCTTTGTTTTATACAGAGCAGCACAGAACCCAAACTGCAGATCAGAGCAGAGCCAGTGCAGAGGGACTTGTATTGGAATTTTAAAAAACACAGAGATACAGATAGAAATATGAGGTAAATCTTAGGGCCCACGTGCACTGCTTGTCAGGAGTATGGACAGGAGTCAGGCTATGGGGCCTGTAGTGCCTTGCAGGACTGGGGCCTGCCTCAGCTTGTGCTGGGGAAGCAAGGCGTGGCCACACAGGTGAAGACCTCAGCTTGTGCTGGAGAGGCAAGGAGTAGTCACCCAGGTGAGGCCACTTGAGATCTCACTGCACCTGGTGGCAGGAGCTGGGAGGGATAAGAGCCCAGCATTTCCCTTCAGCTCTTTGCCACAGCAACGCTTTCCCTGCCTGGTTGCATCTGGCCTCTTGCTCTGTGGACCCTTGCCTTGCCGACGTCCTGATCCTTGCTCCTTGGACCCTTGCCTTGCCGACGCCTGAATCCTTGACCCTTGGGCCTTCGCCTTGCTTCTTGTTCCTTAGACCTTCGCCTTGCTTCTTGTTCCCTGGACCTTCGCCTTGCTTCTTGTTCCTTGATCCTTCGCCTTGCTCCTTGCTCCTGGGACCCTTACTTTGCCTTCGCCTTGCTCCTCGACCCTTGGACCTTCGCCTTGCTTCTTGTTCCTTGGACCTTCGCCTTGCTTCTTGCCCCGTGGACCTTCGTCTCTGCCTTGCTCCTTGACCCTGCAACTGCCTGCGGCTGGACCCTCAGCCCTGCACCTGTTCCTGCTTCTACCCCACCATCTTGCCTCTGGTCCTGACGCCCGCCGACTGGACCGTGACAGTTATTATATAGCACCTTCACATCAATCATCTCAATAATCCTCACAGCAAAACTACAAAGGCTGGTCACTATCATTATTACCCACGTATTGCAGATGGAGGGTAGTAGAGATGGGCAATAAATGCCTCCCAACATGCATGGTACCGTTCTCTGGTGGTGAAAGTAGACAGTGGGCTGGAGAAATTCTCACAGAATTCAGAAGTGAGGCTGTGCCTTTCAGCTTAGGGACACTGGAAGCTGCCTTACACAGAGTCAGACAACTGGCCCATTGAGCTCAGTATGGGCCACACTGCAGTGGCCCTCCAGAGTTTCAGACAGGGAGCTGTTCCCAGCCCTTCCTGAAGCTGTCGGCTGGGAACTGAACCTGGGCCCTTCTGCGTCCAAAGCAGATGCTGTTCCCCTGAGCTAGGGCTCTTCTGGTTATTAAAGGCTACCTGGCAAGTTCACGACAGAAGCAAAACTTGAACCTGGGCCCTCCTCGGTTTTTTGCATTGATGATGGTCCCTCTGGATGGGGATTCTGCAGGATCAGAGGCACAAAGCTGCTTAGCCCAAACAAAACAGCAAGAAATACGAAGAAAAGTTGGGAAAATAACAAATCACTATAAGGGACAATAGAAGAGAAAACTGGGAGGGGGCGAGAGGGAGGTGAATAATAACACTCTTCAGATATCTCACATGTTGCTGTAAAAAAAAAAAGGACAGATGACATTTGTTTCCTCTTAGCTCTGCGGATAGGAAATTGGATGTTGAAGTTGCAGTATGGAAAATATTAGGTGGGGGGGGGGGAGAATTTGGCCAAAGTTAAATAATTTCTAGTCTTACTGATTTCAGTGGCAAAGTTAAGCATGTGTTGTAATCCCTTCCATTGAAATCAAAACGATTAGGAATGGATTGACATTCAATGGGTCTATAAAACCCTGGCCAATTGGCCAATCAAACAGTGGTCAAATATGAAATCATAACCCATTATTGAAAGCATTTGTGTATCTGAAGCTGGAAAAGTATTGCTAAAGCAGCGTTCTAAAAGATTCCAAAGAGTCTGTCCCGGCCTCTTTCAACCTAGTGCCCTTCCAGAGCATAGAATTGTAGAGTTGGGAGGGACCCTGAGGGTCATCTAGTCCAAACCCAAATGTTATGCAGGACAACAGCATCCATCAGGCCCAGCTGGCCTGGCCAATGGTCAGGGATGCTGGTCTGTTATCTTGGGGGGGGTATACAGTGTTGTGCCCAGTTGCACAGACCCCTCTTCTCCCTCCAGGAATGTCGTGGGCTTGGCGGTCATCTTCTACCGTGTCCTTTTTATGACAGTTTGTGGGTAGTTGTTTTGCTTACCTCCTGTGCCACTTGCTAGATGCCTGATATTACAGCACATGTCCAACAGGAGACATTTTCAGGGCTTCTCCATATTAGAACTTAATTCCAGTTAATTGGAATTTTATCTATCTGATAAGGGAAGAAAATCTAGTATAAAATTAAATTAGGAATGGTCCATTTTGCCTGGAAAAGAGTTGTGTCAGTTGCTCCTCAAATTCCCTTTTGGCTCTTTTGCTTCTCTTGTGGTTTCTTTATATGCTACATTTTCACCAAAAGCAATACATCGGTACCTCGGTTTACAGACACAATTGGTTCCGGAAGTCTGTACTTAACCTGAAGCAAACCTTCCCATTGAAAGTAATGGAAAGTGGATTAATCTGTTCCAGATGGGTCCGCGGAGTACTCAACCTGAAGCGTACTTAACCTGAGGTATGAGTGTAATTGGTTCCGGAAGTCCGTACTTAACCTGAAGCGAACTTTCCCATTGAAAGTAATGGAAAGTGGATTAATCCGTTCAAGACGGTCCGCGGAGTACTTAAACTGAAGCGTACTTAACCTGAAGTGAACTTTCCCATTGAAAGTAATGGAAAGTTGATTAATCTGTTCCAGACGGGTCCATGGAGTACTCAACCTAAAGCGTACTTAACCCGAGGTATGAGTGTAATTGGTTCCGGAAGTCCGTACTTAACCTGAAGCGAACTTAACCTGAAGCGAACTTTCCCATTGAAAGTAATGGAAAGTGGATTAATCCATTCCAGACGGTCCATGGAGTACTTAAACTGAAGTGTACTTAACCTGAAGCGAACTTTCCCATTGAAAGTAATGGAAAGTGGATTAATCTGTTCCAGACAGGTCCGCGGAGTACTTAAACTGAAAATACTCAAACCAAGGCATACTTAAACCGAGGTATGACTGTACAAGCAACAGCAACAAATTCAACCATCTAAGTTCCCCAGACCTACCAGGACATTTTCCAAATGCCCATTAGTTTCCCAGCTTCAGTTTCTGAGAATATCGTTCATCTGGAAGCTTCCAGGTAGCCTTTCCACTATCTTCTGAGTCTTAAAAACAGGACAAGGCGGCTCTGTTGAGGGATAATGGTCTCTGACTCCACCAGCCAGTCTCTCAAGGAAGAACTTGGGCGCATCATCAGTGTGTGTGTGTGTGTGTGTGTGTAGGGGAGTAACAAAGACGCTGTTCTGATTCCGTAGTGACCTGCGTTTAGCACCCGACATTAAAACAGAGACATGGAAATTTTGGTTGAGAGATAAAAAGTCAGCCCAGAGAAAACCTGACCACATGCCGGATGATATTAGTGGCAGATGGGATCGTCAGAAGTGTGAGGGCATTTCCTCTGAATGTGCGAGTGTGTGCCTCCACTTTGATGTCAGCTTGATTAGCAAGGAAAGTATGCTTTGTTCCCTTGCCTTCACATGGTCTCAATATCGGCAGTTATCGCTAACTTGTACTTCTTGAAAATAAAATATTGTTCTCTTTCCAGCTCATGTGTAGATTCATCGCACAATGGGGCTTGTTCGTGCTGAATCTTTCTCTCCCCCCCCCCTCCTTTTTTCACCACTCAAAATAGTCAACCAATGGGCTGAATGTAGAGCTAAAAATAAATGGCCCTTCCTCCTGGCTCTCCTCCTTTCTTCTTCTTAATCCAGACCTTTACATTTTCTCTGGTTTTCTTCTGTAAATCTTAGTACCACTGTTTCTCATAAGTTACTTAACATCAGCCCCGTTACTTCCCCCAGACACCCATGAAATGGCTGCAAATGCCACTTTATTGCAAAATGACTGCAGCTTTATTAAGCAGCAGGATTTACAGGCAATAACATAATCAATATAACATTAATATATCACATTATTACATAAAGCTCCTAAAAGGCCTGCCTGTGGCCTGAAATACACACACAGAATCATTGTTTCCACTGACAGAATTTGCACAGAAAATGAATGTAAATGGCTCAAAACATTTTTCTCCTCTCTCCCTGTCAAAATCCTTCCAGGTGTTCCCCCCCCCCCACTCCATGAATTTTGAAGGCAATGCCTCCCTCCCCATATTGCATACATTTGCTGTCCTCCCACTCTCAGCAACTGATTTTGTGTGTTTTTTCTGTGCTAAGGGATTTTGCAGTGGCATGAAGTTTCTGGTCGGATGGCTCAGATCCTAAAGGCATAGGGCAGGCAGGAGGCCTGAAGATGGTGAGAAGGGTCTAGAATAGTGGTTCTTCAAGGGTGTGGCAGGGCAGGACAATCAAAGAAACATTTTAACATTTCAGTGTAGTAAGGATATACAACCAGAAACAACATCCATGCTATTCTTTTGCAGGTCCTCATGACATATTGCTGTGAGCAGGGATTTTAAACTCTGACAAATACATAAGTTTAGAAAAGAGAAAGGCTTCTTTGTGCTGATGAGGAATCATAGAGTTGGAAAAGACCACAAGGGCCATTCCTGCCGAGCAGGAAACACCATCAAAGCATTCTTGACATATGCCTGTCAAGCCTCTGCTTAAAGACCTCCAAAGAAGGAGACTCCACCACACTCCTTGGTAGCAAATTCCACTGCCGAACAGCTCTTACTGACAGGAAGTTCTTCCTAATGTTTAGGTGGAATCTTCTTTCTTATAGTTTGAATCCATAGCTCCGTGTCCGCTTCTCTGGAGCAGCAGAAAACAACCTTTCTCCCTCCTCTATATGACATCATTTTTTAATTGAACATGGCTATCATATCACCCCTTAACCTTCTCTTCTCCAGGCTAAACATACCCAGCTCCCTAAGCCGTTCCTCATAAGGCATCACTTCCAGGCCTTTGACCATTTTGGTTGCCCTCCTCTGGACACGTTCCAGCTTGTCAGTATCCTTCTTGAACTGTGGTGCCCAGAACTGGACACAGTACTCCAGGTGAGGTCTGTCCAGAGCAGAATACAGTGGTACTATTACTTTCCCTTGATCTACCGGTAGATGCTATACTCCTATTGATGCAGCCCAGAATTGCATTGGCTTTTTTAGCTGCTGCATGAGGAGATGAGAGTTTGTTTGTCTCGAATTAGTCCTAATATAAATAATATCCCCTGGTCAAAGCAAGCTCACACCTCTCATTGAGTTTTGTATACATACTTAACTACATATGTAAGAGGCTCGTTTGTAATTACATTTTGAGAAGGATTTGCATTCTTACATAGTTGGATGGTTTTATACTTTCTCAATGTCCCGTGATCATAGTATAAAGTAATTGTGTTCTATGTTATTAATCAAGCTTGCTGTGGGTTGCTACTTTTTGCTTTCCGATATATTTCTTATCAATAAAAAATATCAGTGTGGAGCAAGCACATTTTTATTCTGAAAGTGTGGCCCAGAGAAAAAAGTTTGAGAACCATTGGTTTTAAAAAAGGAACTGTCCTGGCATCTAGGAAGACAGCAGTACCAGGAAAGCAGGAAAGCCAAGAAGGGTAAGTGGGATGAAGAAGAAGAAAACCAGGAGGTAGAAAAAGGAGGGCAGAGACAAGGGAGAGATGCACAGGTTAGGGAGCTGAGGAGGTAAAGAAGATTGGCGAATGCGATTGCATGTGAACTTGAGCTAGCCATATTTGTAGGAGAGGGGTGGCCAGCCACAACGCCATCCAGATTTGTTGGATTCCATCTCCCATCATTCTTTGCCGAGACTAATGGAATCTGGTGTTTAAATCAACCCTCCACCAACATAGGAGAATGGCCTGTATAACATGACCCTCTGTCTCTAGGACGATTCAACTAACTTTGTAGTTATTGGTCTCAGTCCACTTAAGTAAAACCAGCCAACGTAGCTTTTGGGTCAATGACATTTGTATCATAGCCCTGCCTCCCTTACCGTATCTGTCTCTCTGACCTGAGGGGTTTATAGTGCACATTTCAAGACTATTACCAGGGTAGCTTACACAAATTAAAAGCATAATAAAACCAAGGTAAAGTACACAGATTTAGCATGCAAAAGAAAATACAAGTTCAGTATACAGAAATATGATGCAGGATCTTTCCTATGCACATTCTTGGAAGTGCAGCTGGGCCAAGCAGGCTTCTTAGAGACACACACTGTTGCAATACTCTCTCTCTCTTCTTTTCCTTAAGTTTAAAGGGGCAAGAAGAAAATGCCCCTTGACTATCTTGTAAAGTTATGACAGGGAAGGGGTAGTGTTCCCCACCCCCAAGAAAAATACAATGCAATTTCTCCCACCTCTGATCTTTAGGCCATCTTCATTTCACCCCCTCTCCCAAATGAATGGCCCAAACAAGCAGGGATAAAAAGTTAATCCCAGTCTTTGTTTAACAGCATTGGAATAATAGGCTCGACCTACCTGGAAAAGCCACTTCCGCATCTCACGGAGGTGGCGTTGTGGGCATGGCCTGAGCGAACTCTCGCGATGGGGGCTGAGCGCTCAGTCCCCTCGCGAGATGGGAGTTCCCGCCTCCATCATACCCGGGCCGACCAATAGGGTCGGCTGGGAGCTGGGGCTTCCCCTCTTTTAAACGAGCCGGAGGCGGGAACTCGGTCTCTTTCGCCCCAGCTCTCAGCCCGCTCGGATCACCCAGCCACCCGCCCTTTAGGCTAGGCAGGTTAGGCCGATGCTGCTATGGACTTCGGTTGGTCGCCTTGGTTGGCCAGGGGCCTGGTAGGACTTTTCCCACTTGGATTAGACAAACTGGTTTTTTCCCCTACCTCATAGCAATTCGTCACAACTTGGTTTGGCGGTTAGGCATTGGAAATTTGCATAAAAGAAGAAGGGGGGCAGATTACGTCATCGTCTGCCCAGAAATTGGAGATTTAATCCCGTTAAAGTGGTTCCGGGTGCAGTAGCTTTGTCCTGAGCCTGCAGAGGTCAGGGCCTTATGGTGCCCCACAACGGTGGCCACAGGAGGTGACTCAGTAGATGTACATCATTGGGCTCCTTTCTGGTGGTTAATTTCTCCCAGACTGGAACACATGGGTTACAGTCGGATATAGCCGGTTAGGTTCCAATGCCTAAGCCAATACCGCTCAACATCCGAAACCAATAAAGTTGTGGCCTTTTCGCCCACTTAAAATTCATTTCACTGTGTCTTGTGTCTTATTTCCTGGGGAGCGAGGGACATCGCCACACAATTCCTGCTTATAAGCTCCAATGAATCTTCCACAGGGCTTTCTCAGGATGAGTTTCCAGTAGATTATGCTTGGTCTAAGTAAGGCATCAGAACCACCCAGCTACCACCTCGTTCTGCATTTCATTCGCATGGTAATTGTGCAGGGCAATTTTTAACAATCAATTATTAATAGTGATGTCATTAGATTAATGAGTTTGCATTAAGTTGGTTTGCCCGGAGTCAAAGCTGGAGTATAGAGAAAGGAAGATGAATGGCAATTTAATAAGGAAGCAGAGGATGGTCGGGGTCTTGGGCACTGTGAGGAGAGGTTTTACTAACCTTGGGACTTTCCCAAATGGAATCAACGGAGGCGGGCCAGTGGCATAGGATGGGTTGCCAGTGCCCAGGGCAAGGCAGATGATGTGGGAACCCCAGCACCCCTAACCTATCACCAGACCTAAGTTCCAGAATCCAGGCCACTGCCTTGCTCTGGGCATGTGCAGAACACCTTCCTCACCAGAGGCTGGAGGCTCTGGGACCAATTCTTTCCCCGCCCCCTGACTGTTTACAGTGCAACTCTAACCCAGGCCAGGCCCCTTTCCTGAGGAGCAAGCCCTGAAGCACTGCCTGTTGCATGCCAGGCACACCCCAGGACCAGCAGCTGTGAAGTGAGGGCAGATCTGTCATTGCTCTGTCATGGAACAACCCCACTGAAGAAGATAACAGTGGTTACCAGCAGCATAGCTAGCTGCTCGGGCGCCCGGGGGCAGGGCAAGCTGTACATGGAGTAGGGCAAGCCGGGGCAGAGCACGCTGTGCAGAACCTCTATGGAGTCCGTAAGCCCCACGTTGCTGTTTCGGGCAGTGCAGAGCCTGCAGGTGCCCGGGCCATTGCATCACCCCCTGGGAGAGACATGTGGCTTGGGTGCGCTGCAGGCTAGGGCCCGCGGTCACACCCAGGGCGGCCCACACCCACCGCCATACCTTCCAAGTTGCTGTCGGAGAAATAAGGGACCGGGCTGGAAATAGCAGACCGGAAGTAGCGCTGTCGCCATTTTGGAACGCCATCTCAGCAAGATGTAGGTTCTCTTTATTGGCCTTTATCCAGCCCAGCATTGCATCCAGCCACTGGTTCAACTTGTCCACAGCCTCTTCTGACTCAGTACGCAAACATATTTATAGCCAGTGCTTTTTTATGGGGTACTCAACGGTAGGCAGTAGCAACACCTCTTTTTGTTGTTGTTAAAAAGTGTGACCCTTCCTGTAACAACTTCATGATGAGTACCGGCACCTATTTTTTTAGGAAAAAAACACTGTTTTATATAGCTATAAAGATTGTCATTGCTTCTGTTCTTTGCAGCAGCATATAGCTTTGGCTGTTACTTGGACAAGCAGGGTCTTGTTTTCAGTGGCACCCTATAGAATTAAAAATAACGCTGACATCCTTGTGTGGCTGTTTCTTCTTCTTCTTTTTAAAGCAAACTGCTGCACTGAAGCAATGTTGGAAAGAACACTGCCCCAGAGCAAAACACCTGGAAGAAATCTGCATTAAAGCAGTGCTTTTCCTTGTGGGATGAAGAAGATGAGATGGGGTTGTATCAAGTCCCTAATAGGCAAATACAAAGGCTGTTTGGCTGATAGGGTCAAGGGCTTTTAATGAGACCTCCCAATACAAAATGACAACCTACAGCTTGTAGTCTTTGTCAACCACTTTGAGTTTTGTTTTTATCAAGCAGTATATAAATTTTTTTGAAATAAATAAATGATAAAATCATACTAAATGAGAAGCTGCTGCCTATTGCTTACAGAGCAATCAGGAATAATAAAAAACTGCGCATTTCCCCTTATGTAACAAAAGGACAACAGTCTATCCCCCACCCCTCGCCTTCCATTTCTTTAAATGGAAATGGGACATTCAGGGGAAAGGACATGATGAAGTTGCCATACTTAGTGAGTTAAATTAGATCAGAGTATAATACCAAACAGGTCTTAATTTGTGCCAGGACGGGCTTATCAGGGTTCACCCCCTGGCACCCATTTTTGATGTGAAGATTCAGCCCTCAAACTTAGGAAGTAAGACCTGGTTCAAGTGTCCTGAGCAGATGCAGAGTGCATTTTCTCACCACTGGGTAAACAGGTAGACTTGAATCCTGACGTCTCTTTTTCTTAGATGCCAGGTGAGAACAGTAAAGATAGACAGAGAAGCAGGCCTGGTGTGGCAATTGCTGGAATTAAAACTATAGCGCTGTGTTACAACCTTAATTGGCATTGTTATTATTTGCTAAAGCACATAGTTTTAAAAGGATTTGGGGGTTTTTTTTCCATTAAAAAAAATGAAATCGGGGAAGAAGAGAAGAATATAGCTGAAGGAGCCAGGCCTTGCAAAGTCCCTCCATCTTTCCACAAGCACCCAGAGCTTTGGTGTTGCCTGTGAACCCATCCTTGACTTCCTTGAGCACTTGCTAGAGTTGCAACCGAGGTGAGAATCCCAGCAGCTTGGTGACAATTCACCCATCACAGCCTGCCTGGCTTGCTAGCATCTGCCAGGGAGGGGGCCAAGAAACTGTCAGAAAGCAAACACCGCCAATCCAAGGAGTTGATTAAGGCGGCTTCTCCCGATTCTTTGCTTACGGTTGCGAAAGCAGGAATCTTTTCAGCGTTACTGTTTCCAAAAGATTAATAAAGATGTTCAGGAGGCTGAAGTGCTGGGAGATTTGTTTAATTATTCCCCACAGTCCTGCCCCAGCAATCTGCTGACATTTCGCCCCGACCTTGCAAATCCTCGGCAAATATTAATATATCAACTCAAACAGGGGCTCTTGTTTTATTGGTTCACGGAGCTCAGGAAGATTCGCCACAGCAGTGAAAAAATAATGTGCTGAACGGAGGGGGAACGGCTCCTTTGATATCACCTTCTGCTGCACACATGTGCTAGGAGCATCAACAAAATGGAAATGCCGCTCTTTTGCCACAGCTGTGGAGTGACACTTCAGATGCCTCGGCTTTCCTTTGTACAACCCGCTGGAACAGGCCCAAAAAACCACGGTGGCAAGAGATTAGAAAACATATACACAGAGAAAGACAGGAAGAAATTACATTTGATTATCTGACACAGTAGGGAATTTTTTACAATGGGGAAGTTTCTCTTCATGCAGCTTAAAGATCTTGCTCCAGAAAAGCCGGAAGAATGAAAAGCGGGAATGTACTGTTACTCCTCTTATTAGTTATTGCATTTATATCCCACCTGTTTCCCCAAGGCGATGTGTGTGGTTGTCCCTCCTCGTTTAATCCCCACAACAATCTTGTGGGGTACGTTAGGCAGTGACTCGGCGAAGGTTGCACCCAAGAAGCTTCATGGCTGGGTAGGAATCAGAACTGGTGTCAGCAGCGGAGGAAGCCGCTTGGGCGTCTGGGGAGGTGCACCCAGGGGCAGGGCGAGCCGGCCATAGGGGCAGGGCGAGGGAGGGGCGCACCATGGGGCCTCCGGAGTCTGCCTGCCTCCTCCCACTCAGCCGCACGACAGCTGGGAGGAAGCAGCAGGGGACTGTTTCGGGCAGCGCAGAGCCTATGGGCACCCAAGCCACCACGTCACTCCCAGGAGAGACATGTGGCTCGGGCACGCTGCAAGCATGAGTGCCGCCCGGCATTTTGTCACCCCCCTCAGTGGTGACACTGGGGGCAGACCGCACCCACCGCACCCCCCTTCCTCCGCCTCTGACTGGTGTCTCAAAGTCTGACCCTCTAATCACTAAATTCCTCGTTTGTGGAGCGCGCACTATCAAGGGATGACTTCCATGTGTGCATGAGCCACTACAGATTGCCGCAGACAGTGTTGTTTTCATTTCACCCGGCATCAACGCAGGTGAATGACGGATATCATCTCCTTGTCGGCCCCCATGTTGACTCAAACACAAAGTGTTTCCCCGGGGGAATTTCACAGGTTCATCTGAAATCAAACCACTTCCCACCTGCATGTTCTTAGCTCATTGGCTGTAGCAAAAAGAATCGGCTTTTGTGTGCGAATGAGCCAATTCAGATTAAGAAGCAACAATTGCTTACGTGGGTCAGAACCAAACAAGACTGTTTGTCCCCAGCATCTGGAGCTCATAAAAGCTTAGAGTTGGAAGAATGCTCAAAGTCCATCTAGTCGATACCTGCATTGCAGGGACCAGTGGCAGAGCTACCTGCTCTGGCACCAGAAGCAGCGTACATCCAGGGGCATGGCTGGCGCACATCCCAGGGGGCATGGGACACCGGCCGCAGGGGGTGTGGCACGCGCCGGGGAGGTGCACGGCAAGCAGTGTGCATCCTAGGGCGTGCGCTGTGAGCGGCGAGCATCCCGGGGGTGCACGGTGAGTGCAGAGTGTCCCGGGGGTGGGGGCAGGGGTGGCCGCAATGTCACCAACCCCCCAGATGGCACCCGGGGTGAGCCGTTGCCCCCACCCCCACCTTCGTCCACCAGTGGCAGGGACTAGGTTACCCTCAAGGTTCATTCCAACTCTACAATGCTATGATTCTGTAGAATGCTAGGATGGCCATCTCGCTTCTGCTTAAAAAATGAAGCTGTCTGTCCCACTGCCCAACATTTTATATCAAGAAGTTATTCCTAAGGTTTATTCCAAATTCCCTTTCCTGTAGTTTGAACCCATCGGTTTGGATCCTAACTACAGAAAACAAATTTGCTCTATGATCTGTGTGACTATTCCAAAATACACTGCCACTGATAACATGGTTAGATAATGGCTGTTGATAGACCTTTCTACGAACACTAATAAATCACCGCAATTGTGACCGTCACCCATCTTAGCCCAAATACAATGTGTTTCATTGGAGGAAGCCTACAAATTCAGATGCTGGTCATTGAAGGCTTGTCCACACATGCATGGGCATAGCTGCCAAGTACCCCGTATTTCCCGGGAAATCCCCGTTTTTTTCTTACTCTTTCCCGCTGGTCTCCCCTTTGAGCTCCACTCCCGTTAACCTCCCTTATTTTGGCTCCTGTCAGTGGCCATTTTTCTGCTGTCGCTTTGCCTATCTATGGGCACCAGAAAATGGCCGGCGCCAGAAGTTGTGTCTACGCATGTCTGGAAGTGCGTAGACGCAACTTCCGGTGTCGCTTTGCCCATCTATGGGCACTGAAAATGGCCGGCGCTGGTACCGGAAGTGTGTCTATGCACTTCCGGACATGCTTAGACGCGACTTCCAGTGCCAGTGCTGGCCATTTTCGGTGCCCATAGATGGGCAAAGCGACGCAGTAAGTTGCGTCTACGCACTTCCGGACATGCGTAGACATGACTTCCAGCACCGGCACCAGCCATTTTCTGGTGCCCATAGATGGGCAAAGCGACACCGGAAGTTGCGTCTGCTGATCCCGGATCACGCGGCTGCTGATCCCGGATTTCTTCGTGAGAGACTTGGCAGGTTTGTGCATGGGTATCATTTAACAACTTACCAAATGCAGGAAGTAAAAGCATAAGGAGAGCTTTCCTGGATCAGACCCAACGCGTTCTGTTCCCACAGTAGTCAACCAGGTGAATTTTAAAAATAATAATAATAAACATTAGTTACAACATTTATATACCACCTTTTCTCCCAAGGAGCTCAAGGTTGTGTATATGGGTCTCTTCCTCCCCATTTAATCCTCACAACAACCCTGTGAAGTAGATTAGGCTGAGAGATGGTGACTGGCCCAAGGTCACTCAGTGAGCTTCATAGCCGTTTGGGGATTCGAACCCAGCTCTCCCAGAGCATGATAGCACTCTGCTGCTCCTGCTCCTCAGCAGTTGGCATACAGAGGCATGTTACCTGCCTTGGATCATGCATGCTTCATGACTAGTAGCCATTGATCTTATTGATCTTATAAGATCTATAAAAGACGTTTGGTTGAGAGGTGTCTGTGATGGGGCCTTTTCTGTGGCCGCCCCACACTTACAAAGCTTTCTGTGGGAATGTTCAGGGTGGCAGGAGAGGATATATTGTTTATTAATATCCTTCCTAACTTGCACTAGCAAGTTCCTTTACTTAGCAGAGTGCATTCCCCTTTACACAGCAGAAAACTTGTTGCAAACTCGTGTGAGTTTCTTAAAACAATACGCAATTCAATCTGGCTTGTCCAGATTGAAATGTGTTTTAATATTTTCCTGGTAAGACCCCTTGAATCCCTCCTAAAAGACTAAAGACGCCACAGTCTTATTCATAAGTAACAAAAATATAGTTTACTCACGATCAGGCGGAGGACAGTGTGATTCCTGAAGGCAGGTTTTAGGCTTAAAGTGTCAACAATATTCAAACAGGTTTACCCCATAAGGGAGATTTACCTAGTGACTAGCAGGCTAGCAGTCCAGCAGTTCGCAGGACGAAAAGAAGATGGAAAAGAGAGAGAGTGGCAGCATGCCTTGTCCTTTTACCAGATCTGGAGAGGTCACACCCACCCACCAGTCACATGCAAGGAAGGATGTTCCAGGCCAGGAGGAACAGGAAGTTTTCGACTGGCTGGACCAAACATTCCCTTGCATGTCCACTCTAGGAAAACAAGGAATGTTGTACTTGACTGCTCTCAGTTGATTACATCCCACACTTTCTTCCTGCAAAACATGAGTGACACCACCCTACACACACAATCATTGGAAACTTCTAAGGAAACCCCCCAAAACATTTTTATTTCATTCTGCTTTTTATTAATTGTCACTGGTGTTTTGACTGCTGTTGTTCTGTTTCAAAGGATATAATGTGGCTTTTATTGGATAGTGTTTGATTGTGTGTTATCTTCTTAATATATGGTGCCCTAAATGGCAGTATAAAAATCAGGAATGAATAAAATAAAATAAACAAAGTGAGCAATTTGGTTTGGTGTAAAGCACTATGGAATTTTTTTTATCTTACAGGGTTTGATTTCTGGTTGTCCCATTCACACATGCAAGTCACCACTTGGCACACGCCATCAAGGGCTGGCTCCCAGATGTGCGTTCATTGCTCAGTGTCTGCAGATGATGAGACAGACAGAATTTTTGAATCGTCCCCTGAAACACCATGTTTTCCTAGAGGTCTCTTCTGCTGCTTTCTCCTCCCTTTTGGCATTTACTCCTCTGACATATTTTAAGTATCTATTGAAGGAAGGAGAGAGAGAGAGAGAGAGAGAGAGAGAGAGAGAGAGAGAGAGAGAGAGAGAGAGAGAGAGAGAGAGAACCTGTTTGTGCATTTTGCCCATTTGCACTCTGTCTAGTTTCAATCTAATCACTACCCCAACCCCAAACTGTGCTGCTGAGAAAGAGATTTGGGGCTGGAGGAGGGAAGGCTGCCTTCCTGCCATTTTTGGCATTTGGTTTCACTGAACTATGGAGTTAATGTGTGATTAATTTGATTCATAAACATGTTAATCACTTCATTGTGTGAACTGGTTAGCATTCCCCGCAGTCAGTACCTTTCTCTCTCTCTCTCTCTCTCTCTCTCTCTCTCTCTCTCTCTCTCTCTCTCTCTCTCATATTTAACATTTCCACATCTTTTTTTCCTTTAAAGGTAAAGGTAAAGGGACCCCTGACCATTAGGTCCAGTCGTGACCGACTCTGGGGTTGCGGTGCTCATCTCGCATTATTGGCCGAGGGAGCCAGCGTACAGCTTCCAGGTCATGTGGCCAGCATGACAAAGCCGCTTCTGGCGAACCAGAGCAGCACATTGAAACGCCGTTTACCTTCTCGCTGTACCGGTCCCTATTTATCTACTTGCATTTTGACATGCTTTCGAACTGCTAGGTTGGCAGGAGCTGGGACCGAGCAACGGGAGCTCACCCCGTTGCAGGGATTCGAGCTGCCGAACTTCTGATCAGCAAGCCCTAGGCTCTGTGGTTTAACCCCAAGCGCCCCCTGCGTCTTTTTTTCCTTTAACTTGATCTTAAACCAGGACTTCAATTGTACTGCTGCTTATGATGGGTCAGTCCTAGAATCAGCCTTCAATGTCAGATTTTTCCTGCAAGAGGCCAGGAGCGTTGGGCTAAGACTTAGGAGACCAGTGTTGCACACTGGGTGACCTTGGGCCAGACAGTGTCTCTCAGCCTAACTTATTCTGCAGGGCCTCTGTGAGAATAGGTTGAGGGATATCCAATGTGAGCTTCATTAACTTGTAACCCTGAAATTTTGGATCCCCTCCAAACTGATGTCAACTTTTTGTGCTCATCTTGTGTCACAAAGCCCATGTTTTGCATCTTCCCACAAACTGAGTAATTGATACTCAAACTGGGGGCCATAGGTATCCCCCTCCCAACCCAACTTTGCCTGATTCACTCCAAACTGGTAGCAATTTGAAATAGCTTAAAGGTGGGTTTTGTGACACAAAATGAGCCCAAATTGTTGGCATGAATTTGGAGGGGATCAGGCAATGTTAGAGTTGGGTGTGTTGACTTGGAACCCCAGTTTGCAGCATCAATTACTCACTTTGGAGAGTGGCACAAAACATGGGGTTCATGACACAAAACAGCACAAAACTTTGACATCAGCTTGGAGAGGATCCAAAATTTGGGGGTTAAATGTTTATGAAGCAGAATTACACATTAATGTGTCACTCTGAGCTCTATGGAGGAAAGCTGGACCAAGGCAGAGGTCCAGAAGAAGGTAGTGTTTTACACCCAAACTTCTTATATATATATATATTTTAAGATGCCTATTCCAAAAGGAGCTTACATGCCAACAATTAAAGTGGGTTTAGGATTGCATCCTAAGACTTAAAATGCTAGTGATACAATTCAGCCACTTAATAATGTATTTGTTTCTATTTTTAGGCTGCCCTTCACCGCCAGGTGGTACCCAGGCTGATTTTTGGAATAAATAACAAATAAGAGTACTAGGTATAATTAAGATCATAAAATATAAACCACAACATAGAGCGAGTCCCAGTGATTTCAGGCACTTGCTTAAGCTACCCATTGAAATCAGTGAGGGATGTATATGGGGTTTATTTTGTCTCAATAGTGCCCTAAATTTGGACAGTGGGCACAGGAACAGGAGGGGGAAGCACTGCAAACAGGACATGGGGTTGGGCTGGAAGGGTAGGTGCAACAACTGGGGAATGTGCCCAAATATATGTCCAATTGGTATTTGTCTTAAGAATGCCCTTCTCATCATCAATAGTAGCAATGACCACTAGACCAGGGGTCAGCAAACTTTTTCACCAGGGGGCCGGTCCACTGTCCCTCAGACCTTGTGGGGGGCCAGACTATTTTGGGGGGGGGAATGAACAAATTCCTATGCCCCACAAATAACCCAGAGATGCATTTTAAATAAACGGACACATTATGCTCATGTAAAAACACGCTGATTCTCGGAACGTCCGCGGGCCGGATTTAGAAGGCGATTGGGCTGGATGTGGCCCCCGGGCCTTAGTTTGCCTAACCATGCACTAGACTTGATACTTCTTAAATCCACAAAGCCTTTATTTAATTTGCAGGGGTGGAGGGTTGAGCCTAGTTTTACACTGGGAGTCTTTACTTCAGAATGGTGATTCCAGTGATGTTCTGGGGGTGATTTTTGCCATCAGTGCAGATTTTTTGGAGTACCCGGAAGGAATCCAGAGTGAGCTGGGGCAGGCTCTGAAATAATGGACAGGTTGCACACAGTGGCGTTGCTTTTGTTCAGTCTAAATTAAAATTAATCCAACAAAGTAACTTCACCTCTTCATGAAACCACCCTTAGTAAAGAGGATTCAAAACACTAATTTAGCCACAGTTCTGCTATTGAAAACTGAGGAGGGAAGTCTGCCCTCTCTTCAATGAGGGCTCTTGAAATCTGTTGAGAAGAAATTAACCTGTGTGTAAACCAGTGTCGAGTCTGCTGCCCTGAGAGGTGAAATCACACACCCCTTTTACATTGCTTTTAATTAATCTGGAATAACCACTCACCATTCTCTCTGTAAATCCAGGTCACTGACATCCATTAGAATCACCACTCCATACATAGACATGCAGTGAAATGCTGGGCTAGCTGGGGAATTACTTTTATTCTCTTATTCTCTCTCACACACACACTCACACACCCTTCCCTACCTGTGTTTTTTCAAAAAGGTGCTTAGTATGTGAGCCAGTGGGATGTAACTAGTCTGTGGGAGCAAGTCTGTGTGGGAGAAAGTCTTGTTGAATCCAGCCAGACTTAATTACTTCTGAATAAACATGCATCGGGTCCAGCTGCACATAAATTTACATGGGGAGGGAGAGAGAAAGTGATCTTTGTGTATTTATTGTATATCTGTTCTATGGAATATGCAATATGATGAAGAAGATAGATTGTGGGTCTCGGAGGGCTACAGACAGATGCCAGTTGAGTTGGCTGAATCACTCTTTGCTTTATAGCTCAGTCCTCCTGTTTCAGTTTACTCGGAAGTAAGTACAAAGTGGCTTACTGCCACCATGTTGGTGGGATTATGTACATTAATTTGGAAGTGAAAGCCACTGAAGAAAACAGAACTTACTTCTAAATAAGCATGCAATAGGCTTGGACAGTTAAAAATTTGTTGTTGTTGTTGTTTAGTTGTTTAGTCGTTTAGTCGTGTCCGACTCTTCATGACCCCATGGACCATAGCACGCCAGGCACTCCTGTCTTCCACTGCCTCCCACAGTTTGGTCAAACTCATGTTCGTAGCTTCAAGAACACTGTCCAACCATCTCGTCCTCTGTCGTCCCCTTCTCCTTGCGCCCTCAATCTTTCCCAACATCAGGGTCTTTTCCAGGGAGTCTTCTCTTCTCATGAGGTGGCCAAAGTATTGGAGCGTCAGCTTCAGGATCTGTCCTTCCAGTGAGCACTCAGGGCTGATTTCCTTCAGAATGGATAGGTTTGATCTTCTTGCAGTCCATGGGACTCTCAAGAGTCTCCTCCAGCACCATAATTCAAAAGTTAAAAATTGCCTACCCCCAAAATCCAGATTGCATGAGAAGACCCATTAATGTAACGTAAATACAGTATAAGCAATTCTCAGAATGAGTAGGGAAGGGAACAAAGGCTCCAACACCCTTCACCTCAATCCTAGCAGTAGGGCATATATATTGTACTTAAAATAAACAAAGCACTTCAGAGAAATTGAGAGAGTTGTTTACTCATAAATTAACCCCACTGATTTCTATGGGACCTACTTCAAACTAGTAGTAGCAGCAGCAATAATAATAATAATAATAATAATAATAATAATAATAATAATAATAATAATATGTATACCCCGCCCATCTGGCTGGGTTTCCCCAGCCACTCTGGGTGCCTCCCAAAAGAATACTAAAAACATGATAAAACATCAAACATTAAAACCTTCCCTAAACAGAGCTGCCTTCAGATGTTTTCAAAAAGTCAGATAGTTGTTTATTTCTTCAGCATCAGATGGGAGGACATTCCACAGGGCGGGTGCCACTACCAAGAAGGCCCTCTGCCTGGTTCCCTGTATCCTCACTTCTCACAGTGAGGGAACCACCAGAAGGCCCTCAGAGCTGGACCTCAGTTTCTGGGCTGAACGATGGGCTAAGCCCCCAGACCAAAGATGGGTCAAACAAACAAAAGCCTCAAAACAAACTTGAGGCCCACTGAAGCCGATTTTGTGGTGTATGTATGTGTGATACAAACACACATCAGGGGCAGACTTTGGTCATATGAAGCCCTTTGTGAGGCCTAAATTTGATTTCCCCCCCCCTGCAGCCCTCACCCTGCCTTCCCAAAGTCACCTAAGCTAGGCACTGGGCTTTGGGAAATAGGTGTGAGGTTTTGGCAGGGTCCTAGAGCCCTCCTCCTTCCTTCCCCAAGGTGGGCAAGTACTAACTAGGCTTTGGGAAGGAGGGAGGGAGGGGCCCCCTCAGCTCGATGCCCTGTGCAGTTGTGCTGCCTAAATCTGCCTCTGCGGAGAAAATTGGCTTTCTCAATATTTCTGTTATTTCCTGTTCAACTAACACAATTACATGCTTAAAAATAGAGACCCCAGTGTAGTAACTGGTTAAATTGTGTTGGGGTGGATAAGATATGCCAGAATAGCCTCCTGGCTCAGCTGTGGAGATCCTAAGTATGGGTCCTCAGGAGCCTAACCCTGCTCATCCCTGTGGATCAGATTGCTCCCAAAGGGTCCTTCCCTTCACCCTCACCCTTAAGAACATCCCCTGCAGAGAGAACTTCCATGCCACCTCCAAGTCAAGTGGGGTAAATAGTTCAGTGAGGTTTCAGCTGAGATGATGCTGTAAGGAGGGAAAAGAAAGTGGAAAGGGAGGAACACCAAAGATGGTCATCTTCACCATGTTGGGCATATACAAGTTGGAGAGGGGGACACCTGACTGCAACACTGAGGGGAAGCACAATCACATATGGAGATTGACAGTTTCTCTGGTGCTGAATCGAACATTTAGAATATCAGTTATCAGATTTCTTTAACCAGCCAACCCCATTCAAATGAACCCATAAGCAAGTAAAACTTGCATGCCTATCTGATTTTCAGGATTGGGAACTAGGGCTTAGAGAAGAGCAAGGAATCATAGAACTGTAGAGCTGGAAGGGACCACGAGGGTCATCTAGTCCAACCCCCTGCAATGCAGGAATCATTTGCCCAACCACCAGTCTGAGATTAAGAGTCTCCTGCTTTATGACTGAGCTATCCCAGCATGAGTGTGTGGGTACACACGCTGAGGTGCATTCAGATACACACCTGCATTCACATTTGATAGGTAAAGGTAAAGTGACCCCTGACCGTTAGGTCCAGTCGTGACTGACTCTGGGGTTGCGGTGCTCATCTCGCCTTATTGGCCGAGGGAGCCGGCGTACAACTTCCAGGTCATGTGGCCAGCATGACAAAGCCGCTTCTAACTTCTTTTATGAAACACTAACATTTGATAGTGTTTCATAAAAACATTAATGGTGTGCGGTGAACTGGAGTGGGTGGGGCATGAAGTAGGTTTGCCCAAATCAAATTGGGGTGGGGGTTGAGGAACACAACACATGAAGTATCCTTTGATGACAGCCATCGATTTTTAAAGCTTGCAGATATGGTTAAGATGAATTCACATAGTGAAGGAGCTCGGCTCTTGTCTGTGAGCCACAATAGCCAGATAGAACTATAATGCTCAAAAGCACTCTGCCAATAAAGACCAATTGCTGGTGGAGGTGGGCAAACACTGGGGGGGGGGAGGGCTGTATTTGGTTTGGACGATGAGGAGAATGGGAGTCTAGACTACATCGATCTGGACCTGTTCTTGTGCAAAATCTTGCTCAATGAGTTGCCTCTTCCCCTCCTTTGGGCTCCTCTCATTTTGAGAGTGGAAGCGCTACAGTAAAGGGCCTGGTTCTCCCAACACACACACACACACACACACACTCTTTGTAAGAGTCTCTCATCCAACAAGGACGATTGAAACTTTATAGCGCATGATTCATAGGCTGGATCTGTTCTCGGAGCCAGGGGGGCGCATATTACATTAATCAGTGTCAGGCTACTCAAAGAGGGACGTGCATATGAATTCTCCATCTTCCATGGCACAAGGGGGAGATAAATGGGTTAGGGAGCCAATGGATTGGGCGAGCGGAGGTTGGGGGGGAGAGCGCGAATGTGGTCGAAACGCGCGCACAAAATCGACCAAGGGTCCTTCGAGCAGGTTTAGGAGGCTGCAATCCCCTAGACATTTACCTGGGAGTAATCCCGTTTAACTGGGAGGATTTACTGCCTAGGAGGAAACCAACGCAAGACCGAGACGAGTGTGGGTGTGAGCTATCCTCCCCTAGCAGAAGAAAGCGGGGTGACTTGAGGCGAGGGACGCGTCTATGCCTCGCGCAATACTCTCGCTCCCGCGAAAGCTGCACAGACCGGGCCAAACGTGAAAAACAGAGCTGTAGGGCCGACTGACAAGGGGTTAATTCGGATCGGCGGCCGCGGCACGCCTGGCCCCCTTTTCCGAAGTCGCCTGAGTGCTCCCAGCAGAGAGCAATAAATAAGGGAAAGGGAACAGCTGCTCGGTCTGCCAATGTAAACGCTAAACAGACATTTCGCTTTTTAATCTGGAAAACTCCTCGATCTTCTCCCGCCGCCGCCCCCCTCCTGCCCCAAATCTCCTTTCCTGGGGAGCAGCAAAGATCGGGCGCGCGACTTTCTCTCTTCTAGTGGTTTGTCATAGAACTGGGCTCTCATTTAAAGTAATTTTAACAGTACTAACATAACACTATTTTCTCTCCCCCGTTTCCCAGTTCCTCTCGATTCATTTGGGCTTCAGACTTTTGGCACCCGTTGCTAAGCACATCTGCTTGAAAGGAAACCGGAGGATCTGGCGCAGCTTCGGTACCTCTTCCCCCACCGCGTTTGTTTTATAGGACGTCTCTCTCCCCACAGCCTAGATGTAGGTTTGTATGTTCCTGGGGAGCAGAGACCTTTTCCTTTGGTGCGTTTGGTATTCTGCAAAGCACCACGAACTGACGGTGCAGGACGGAGATCTGCCGCTGCTACTAATGAGAATGAGAATATACAAATCCCTTAATATTACCATATAAATGGCGTGCAATTTTACGCAGGCTTATCTGTTCCACACGCACCGAGACTTATTTCGGAGTAACGTCATTTTAGCGGATCGGACTCAGTGTTGTCAGTGACAGGCAGTGGGTCCCCAGGGTGCCAGCATGAACAGAGTTCTACCCAGCCCTACCTGGACGTGCCAAGGTTTGACCCAGGAAACTTTTGCCTGCAAGGCTCTTGCTCTACCACGGAGCTACAGTCTTCCCCTAAACATGCGCCCAAGAAAATTAGGACTCATCTATGCTGTTGTTTAGTATGCAAGCTTCCTCTATTACCCAGTAATTCTCCCTGGTCCAGAGGACACTCTCATCCAAATCGTTGCCTCCCCAAACTTCCTTCGATGCGGATTTTCTTAGGCCGTTTCCTTTTAGCTGGCATGAGAAACTCCGGATCAAGGGAGGGGAAAGGTTCGGAAGGCAGAGATTTGGAGGAGAGCGCTCCATGCACAACAGTGCAGGAAGCTTGCCAGCCCTATTAAACAGCAGATCAGTACATGGAATGGCACTCAGTCGAATTTGCTGTTGATTAAACCTATTTAGAATCGGACTCTTAAGAACCCAGTTCAAAGTCCCGGCCCGTTTCCTGTAGGATTCTAAGGTCCAGCCTGACCAGGGGTGAAGGATGTGGCAGGTTCGAATCCTCACAACATCCGGAGCGCCACTCTCGATCTAGGTACATGGGGGAGAATTCTCTCCCTTTGCCACGCAAGCCAGTCGAGATTTAAAAAAAAAAATAAAGGAAATGCCTAATAAAAAGAATAGAGGCGTTTATGGGAGAGGGTTACTGCAAAAAAGGCGAGGTGGAGACTGAATTTATTAAAACGTGGAGGGGAAAAAAGTTTATTGTGCTGCTGCCTCTGGGTTTACAAGAGGAAGTGTTTGGGGCGCTTGTGAATGGCTTTTTAAAGAAAGGGCTGAAGTAGGCAGCCCGTCCTCGGAGGAGATGAATGGAAGTTTTGTTTTTTCGCTAGAGTAAGAATTCAAACGGTTGCCAAAAAACAAGCAGGTTAATCTAGTCCGATGTTCCCATTTCCTCAATGAGAGAAAACTTCCAGCATTTAGCAGCACAGATCCATGCATTTTTTTCCTGCCTGCTGCCATATGTATATATGGAAAGGGGAATCATTGCATCAGGTTTTTCCAGGCCGAAATTGTGACAGAATGTGGTCTGGAGAGACCTAGATAAACCCAATGGCTGGGAGCCCGGGCCACTGCAAGTTTATTCTGAAAAATCTCTCACTTTAATGGGATTTTCTCGCCAAGTAAATATGCCTAGGGCTCTAGCCTGCAAGCTTCAATGGAGGGTATTGGGGGGTATTGTTTTGTTTTTAATAGATTTTACACCTACTTCGACAAAACTATTCCTCAAGGTTTGGTGGATAACGACAAATATTCTTCCTTTAAATCCAGCACGTGCGGAACAGCGAAATAATCAGATTAATATATGTTTACTGTTCCTCAAGTGCTGGATTAAGACAAAATGACATCTCCCTAGATTCCCAAATCAAGGATGGAGATTGCAATTTTGCTCAATGAAGAGTCGCCCAACATTCTTTAGACAAACTGATCTCTCACGCGCAGTATTAGGGCTGCCGATATTGGCCTACCTTGCAAGACTGCTGGAATGACTGTTGCGTTATGCATTACCACTGACCGCGTTTAGAAAACAGAACTTTCTAAATACCCCATCAAGAAAGCGAAGGATTTTTGTTACACTCATTGGTTCAGGTGCTGGAGAGGTGGTCGATCTTAAAAACAAAACAAAAACAAAATCAATCCTTCATAGGATCAGGCGGCGCGTTTCCCCCATTCAAATCAATGGAGCAATTTCAGAAGCGTCTCGCTCTGTTTGGATCACCACGCTCCCTGCTCCTCTGCCCGCAAACTCCCGAAGTTCAGGCTGAAGGAAGCCCCCCCGCAACAGACCTGTTGCATTGATTCAATACAGATTTGCGCAAAGCGCCGCAGTTAAATGCACCCAGGCTGAGAGTTAATTCTAAACAAGACTGCAAATACCAGCGCTTTCTCTGCATCTCATTATTGCACTAAGGTTGTCGGGCCCCACCACAATCGACACCGCGGAAGAGGTTAGAGAAAACTAAATAACTGGAGAGGTTGCTTTCGCGTTTGTTTTTTTCGGGATTGAGGAGGGAAGCATTCCGCCTCGAGCCTACAGAGGGCGCTGAGAGCCTTGCCAAAGAAGAGGAGGAACCGCGAGTTCGGCGCGACCGCTTCTTCCAATGCAACCCCCCCCCCCGGTTAAAAAAAGACCCCCAAACACAGACGTGCACCTCCAAGGACACCGAAAGCCCCCCCCCCGCGCCGCTTTTGCTTTCAATTGGGAAGCGAAGCTCCTGATGTGGCACCGTGTTCTCTGCCTGCACAAGCTCCCTGTCCCAGACCCTGGAAACATAAGCCGTTCACTTTTCGGAGCTAGTGGGGTGGCCAGATTTTGGAGCGCTTGCCCTCCCCGTGCCCTGCCTTGAAAATCAGCCCCGAGCCCCAGATGGGAATAGGCTCATTCGCTAGGCTTTCTCGCCGCTGTGAGCGCAAGTCCGGGAGACGTTGAGTCTTCCGATCCCCTCCCCTGCGCGGTTATTTGTTTCCCTTTCACAGAATCCTAGAACGGTAATGTTGGAAAGGATCGCCAGGCCGAGGGTCATTTAGTCCAACCCCGCTATAACGCAGCAATCTCAACACTCGGTCTCCCATCCGATTTGAAAGCGGACCGCTTCGCAAATGTTTAATGCTGCACTAATGCGAAAACTTTCCTCCTCCTCCCCAACCTCCATTTGCAGGAGATTTTTGAGAAGAGAGGTTTTAAAAGTTTGCAAAAATAAAAAATAAAATCTCTTTCCAGAAGAAGCAATTCAACAACAAAGCATATTGTTCAGAGGTAAAAATCCCGCTGGGCTCAATGAGACTCATTGTCAGGTTTGGGTGTGCGCACTTAGGGCGCGATCCTCTTTGGGCGCCTAGAAATGGAGATCATTGCGACTTAATCCGAGGTTGACTGGCCTAATAAGGAAGCCTCTCATGCCCTCTGTTTCGATGACCTTAGAGCTGGATCCTAAAGCATGATTACTGAAAAAGCAAATCCATTCGGTTCCAGCGGTGTTTACGCCCAAGTAAGGACGCCTCACAGTTCAACTTAAAGCCCACCACAAGCTGCAGTCGGAAGCTACCCACTTCCTTGGGAGCAAGTCTCCCCTAGAACCGAGCGGGGCTTGCTGCTGAGTAAATATGTTTAGGATCGCGCTACGCCTCTGCATTGGGTTGCGCGTTTGCGCCCCCACTTCATAATTTAAAAGGTGCCCGAGCCTCTTCCGCACTTCAGCTGCGATTCTAGGCCGGCTTAACCCGTGAATAATTCATTATGCAGGACGCCATCGGACTTACTCTGAGTAAACGGTTACTCGGCAAGCAGCCCGACTGAACTTAGCGGGACTTTCTCCCATCCAAAGGCGCAGGAGAAGGATTTGCGGGGCGCTTAATAGGGTCTAAAAGTGTCGAAGAGCTGGGAACACGAACATACACCCAAAATCCTGACCTATTGACAAAGGACTGGAACCAACCTGGTTCTTTTGGCCCTGCCTAGGTTTCACCCGTAGGGGCGGAACGCTCCTCGCAGGATGGAACAGCCGGCCGCTTGCTTGTTCCATAAAAAAATAAAGAAATCCACAACCGCGGCAAATTGGGGGGGGGAGGGAGAGGAGGAGGAGGAGGAGGAAGAAGAAGAGGGAGGGAGGGAGGGAGAGAGAAAGAGAGAAAGAGAAAGAGAAAGAGAGAGAGAGAGAGAGAGAGAGAGAGAGAGAGAGAGAGAGAGAGAGAGAGAGAGAGAGAGAGAGAGAGAGAGAAAGAAAGAAAGAAAGAAAGAAAGAAAGAAAGAAAGAAAGAAAGAAAGAAAGAAAGAAAGAAAGAAAGAAAGAAAGAAAGAAAGAAAGAAAGAAAGAAAGAAAGCGTTCAGTGCTATTGCAGTTAAAGAAAAGGGAGTGGAGGAGAAGGAGAGAGACAGAAAAAGGTGGGGGGGGGACCAGATCAATATTGTCACCCTTGATGGGGAATTTATTAATATTTGATTTCAAATCTCGTCCTGGTTTCCGACAAGTCCTGCTCCGAGGATGGCGCAGTTCGGATAGGCTGTCTCCAGCATGATTTTTTAATGACTTCCCCAGCTGCTTCTTTCCATTTTCCACCGTCAACAACCATCTGGTATCTGATTAGCACCTCAATGCTCATTTAGCATTCTCATTTAGGAAGGGGAGGAAAGTCCGAGGGGGGAGGCTGAAAGAGAGAGGTGCGTGTGGAAGCCACTCGAAAAATATTGCAACTTTTTTCAAGGGCTGCTCTTGGAGAGATTAGCCGAGTTTTGAGAAGCACTCGTCTCCTTTTTCCTCCTGAAGCAGAGGGATGGAGACCATAGCGCTCCTCCTCTCTCTTGCCGGACAAGCTGGTGACTTAAAAAATAATAATCTCTTTTTGTCCTCCACTTGCTACAAGGATCTCGACCGAAACTCCACAAAAAGAGGGGAGGGGGAGATCCCAACCGCCCGCTGGAGCTAAAAACTCAATCCTTGCAGCCCCAGCTCATTTGCTGGATCTCAGTTACCTCACAACCAGAGAGAAACCACCTTCCTTTCGTACCTATTGCAATATTTCCGAGTGGAGTTGGGAACACAGAGACCAATTGGACACCAGGCCTGCTTTTGAAAACTATTGTGCTGCAATCTGTCCTATCCTCCCCTTAAGAGAAGGAAAACAACCAAATTTCTCATCAGAGGAAGAGTTAATTTCCATGTAGCAAAATAGCAAGAAATTTGCAGGCAGCCCAACTGGTGTGGGCATTGTGCATAATGTTAATAATAAACATAATATAAAAATACAGATTGGCGTGAGCTCGATAGGAGACAGGATATTTTCCTCCCAGGATCAAGGCAAAGATAATAATAAATGTGCAAATAAGGTGCAATTCACTGGAAATTTTCATAAGCATTTAAAGAATTTTTGGCCCCTATTTTTTAAACAATTGATTCAACAATTCAGAGATATCTGCATGTTCCTGAATTTTCAGAACAAATCTATTTCTGAACTAACTTAGCATTTTTATACATTAAAAGCTATCATTTTATGTTGGAAGGAAATCTCTCCAGATTACCGTATTCTTTCTCATTCCTTTCTATCACAGCAACACACTAGAATCAAAATGCTCTCAAAAAGAAGCAAGAATTCACTCATAGGCCCAATGATTTCAAATCAGGCCCAGCCACTTCTCCCAGGATTAATCAGCCAAAGGTTTAGTTGATTAACCTATCAACCTAAATCAATTAATACTTGCAGTCCTACGAATATCGAAAGCCTTGTCAAGAAGCATTTTGAGCAACACCAAGACTCATTTGTCCAGGGAGAGGTCATAATTTCATTTTGTTTATTAGACAAAAATATACGATTTAGACAAGTTTTGCTGTGGCATTATTTACAATTCGAAATCACTTTCTATACAGAAAAAAATAACACAAACACATGAGAAATCTTTACCAAAGCCAATAATCCAATCGTGGTTAGAATTACACGCTCTGAAAATGGAATAAAGGAAAAGGGGAAAGTCCAGTTTGAGGAGTTGGGGTATATATATATTTGAAATGGATTGATACCACCTTATTGCAAAAATGAGATTGGTGGGAGTCATTTAGATAATTTCCACTTTTTTTTGTTTTGTCCTTTAGACCAGTCTGTGAAATTTTCTTTTCCACCAAAAAAAAGGGGGGGAGAACACCCCATTTAATCAAGCAGAAGGGAGAGCTGTTAAAATTCACGATGTTCCCTCTTGCTGAGTCAAAGAGCTGTTGGAAAGAAAAGACAGAACCATCTATCAGTGAAAGCTCAGCTACGCTTCGCCCATCTGCATTAGGGAACAGACTAGGAATATATATTTTTACACAATAGAAATGCAACGTGACATAGGGGGCGGCGGGTGGGGTGGGGGACTCAGTTTCTTTTTAAAAAAGCACGCCCCAAACTTTCAAGCTAAAGTATATGGTCTGTAAGTTTATGCCACTTTGAAAAGCTTTACAAAATTGCTTGATTGTTGGTTTGATTTATGATAATGAGGGTGTGCTTGGATTAGTCTGCATTATCCAAGCACTTTCTTTCCTTTAAGTAAATTTCAGTGAACAAGAACTCACTTGTCCCGGACAGGCTGCGGGAAGGAGATTTTAACTGCTGAGGTGGAGAGTCAGTTCTTGGTACGTTTTCTCTTTCTGATGAGGAAAGAAAAGAAGAAAGGGGGGGAGGAAATGTCTTAGCAAAGTTTGCTTATACAGAGAGACAAACATGCAATAAAATTACTCCACCATATCTGCAAGTTTCATGTCATGTCCTTCCTTCTCTCCCCTCACCTCATGGTGTAGTGCTGTGGCTGAGTGACTGAGCTGTGAACCAGAAAGCCCCCGGTTCAAATCTCGCCTCTGCCATGAACTCAAGGTGGCCTTAGGGCAAAACAGTGCCCAAGTCAGCTTCCCCTGCTCCCCATCAGCACTAGAGCCCGGACCTACCTTACAGGGATGTTGTACGGATTGTTAAGAAAATGAACTTTGCACAATCAAAAAGTGTAACATAAATGTTAAGTTATTAGTTCTTCTTTGTTTTACTTCGTACCACCCACTATTGATAAAAGTTGAATTAAATGAGGGGGAAAGATAGGTTGGGATCCTAAGGAATTTCATGATTGTTTTGTTTCTCCCACTGAAGTCCCACTGAACTCACGGAGTCTTACTCCTGGGTCAACATGCATCGGCTGGACTGGTGTGTCTGCCCTGCCATCCTCTTTACAGAAGTCAAAATAAATAAGGAAACAGGAAAACTGTTGCAAAACTATCAGTAGCTCAAAGTATCAAGAGTCTTCTTGGAAGAGTCTTATATTTTATATACTAGGGACTGTCTCCATCACCAGGAGGGTTTCAGAAGCTACCTGATCATCAATAAGCTATAGCTCCAGTCAAGGCCTCACAAAAGGCTTTATGGGACACATCCCCCCCCATTCTGGATCAGGCTGACCGAGTTAAGTCCCAACTCTGTGGGACTTACCTTCAAGTACACAACAAACAGCCCGCCCGCCAAGTACCCTTCTCCCTCCATTGTTCACATTACCTATGTGTTTAGGGCTTGTCCTCTCTGAAGACTTTTCAGTACTAAGAGCTGTTAACACCGAGGGGGGCTGCTGCTGGACCTGAAGGTGGTGGTTGTGGTGGGCAGCGTGGTGGTGATTAACTCCCAAAAAGGACCTCACGTTTAACAAGGAACTCTGGGTGAGAAATGCCCCATTTGTCCAGTTGTGAAATTTGCCAATCTGGCAGGTGTACAGTCCATGGCTGGGGAGGAAAGCCGGGTGCTGGAGCTGGGAAGAGGTGTGGTTAACCTGGGCAGGAGGTGAAGGAGGAGTTGGCTTGCTGAGGGCCCCATCTGGGCTGGTGGCCGTCTCTGCCAAAGACCAGATCTTGGGCTTGTTGTGAAGTGGGCCTTGTAGAGTGTTTTGCCTACTGGGGCTCAGGATTCGGGTGGGATTGTCCGAGGCCTCCTTCACCAGGGACAGGGCCTCTTTGGGTTTAAGTCCTTCGGGCCCTGACAGCGCCAAGGCCTTCTCCTTCTCCAAATGCTCTTCCTCACTGCTTTGTCGTAGAAGCTCTACCTTCTCTTCCTCCTCCTCATTGCTCTGTTCCCCGTCGTTCTCGTCAATCTTGTCTATGTCAATACTCTCCAGGTCAATCTCTTCATCATCTTCATTCTTCTCAGGGTCCCCCTCGTTGTCGCTCCCAAAGAGGTTCCCGTCATCTTGGTCCTTGCTCCGCGATCCCCAAGTGACCTTGTTCTCCTTCTTGAGCCTCCTCCTGGCGTTGGCAAACCAGGTGGAGACCTGCGTGAGGGTCATCTTGGTGATGATGGCCAGCATGATCTTCTCGCCTTTGGTGGGGTAGGGGTTCTTGCGGTGCTCATTCAGCCAGGCCTTTAAGGTGCTGGTGCTCTCCCGGGTTGCGTTCTTAGGCCTCCCTGGGTCCCCATACTGGAACTGCCCATATGGATAATAGCCAGGGGTGGTATGAGCAGCAAAAGTTGCAGGATGGACCCCAGGGTTGTCCTTCAGTTCATACTGGGAGCCCTGCAACACATTCAGAGAAGCAAAAAAAAAGAAACAGAGTGAGGCAACTGATCAGGTCCTCTCATTGCACAAGCCCTGCTTTTTTTTGTTTTAAATCGGGAGCTTTCCCAAATGGTTTTCCAGAGGGTGGGTAGGGAGGGAGAGAGGGTCTCTTTGCACCAACCTAAAAGAATAATAATAAAAAGTGCCCCCACTCCCTGATCCAGCCTCATTTTCCAAGCCTGCACCCAAGAGCCAATATTTATTGTGCTGTTAAAAATAAGCAGGCACCCTTAAAGAAGCACTGACCCACATCGAGAAAGATAATATCAGTGCATCACAGGCTTCTGGGGCATGTCTGGTGCAACAGACAGCAGGGCAGATTCCTGCTCAGCTCCAGCAGCATTTTAAAGAGGGGCTTCACAAAAGAGAAATGATGGGAAGGAGAGAGGGGTTGCGCTCTGAATCCCTTCTTAAACACGTACAGGCAGCGACAAGGCACAAGCCAAGCCAAGCCAGAGTTAAGCACATTAAAGATCACTTATTTCAGGAGGGAAGAGGCATCCCACACTTCCTTCTCTCCCATTGGAATCAGTGGGACTTTAAAATGCTAAATGGCTTTTGTCCATATAGTTGAGAGTCTCATGGTGCTTTTGGTAGAGAGAGAGAGAGAGAGAGAGAGAGAGAGAGAGAGAGAGAGAGAGAGAGAGAGAGAGAGAGAGAGAGAGAGAGCTTTCTATTTGGGATATGTGTATCCCTGCCTTCCTCAATAATCCTTCCATCCTCAAAGGACAAAACACCTTTTCCCCTCCTTTTTGCAAGCCTTTAGCAGAGGTGATTTATTTTCAATCAATATACTTTTTATCATCAGCAGTAAAACACAGTGAAGTCAAATTAGCCCATCAGGTGTTTTGGTAAATAACATTTTATCTTTCTAACAACCTCATTAGGCCTCATTATTACTGCAAATTGCACACACACACCCTTTTATGACTCCATTCCTCAAACTTCCTCAAAGTCTAGGCACCTTTTCAGAACTGAGCTCTGCTTTCTAGGAACTGCTGATGGGAGCAAAGGTTGTAAAACGACCTAAGAGTAGCATTCCTCATAGGTCAAAAGAATTTTCTGCTTTTCATCTTATTGGTGGCCAGTCATTTAATCTGTCCTATTTTAAGATAGATTTAATTTTATTTGGTGACCTGCAAGGTTTTGTTTGCTTGCTTTAAATGTGTGTGTACAAAAAGCCAGTTGAGTGAAAACGCCTGACACACTTTTGCTAAGAACTGGATTTATTTGGAGCAAGCACACAAGAGAAAATGTAAGAGAAAAAATGTATATATATACCATCTGGAAAGGGCAAAATGTAATATTTAATAATAACTCTAACCGGGCATGCTTGTTACACTCCCTTTATCTCATTGAGCGATTTTTGTTCTTGTGGCTGAAATGATAAATTTTGTATTCCCCTGCTGGGAATTCTTTTGAAGTAGCTACTTGAAAATCATTACTGCTTCTACTCTTCATTTACTGGCACAGAATAAGTGAGAATGGAGAGAGCTCATTTTCAGTCTCTCGTTTTCCTATATTATTCCAATCATTTCATATACCTTAGCATATGATTTATTTTTATAATTTCAACTGGCAAAAAATAATTCCTATTTTTTATTAAAAAAAACGGATAAAGAAACAAAAAACTACAACCAACCCCAACATATTTATTTTGTAGGGAAGAAGGGCATATCCTTACCAAATAAATTTACTTATTCTGAATAATCTTGCCACAATCTGCACAAACCACAAAGAAGCGCAACCCTATGTAAAGCGCAAGCATGGTTTAAAAAACAAAACCATATTAGGACGAGCTTCTTGCCCTTCTTTAATTTTGATAAGGTATTTGTTTGTTATTGTTGCTGCTATGATAGCAAAACCCCTCCTGGGAATTCTGCTGAAATTACTTCTTGGAAAATCGTTACTGATTCTCTGTTAGCATTTACATTCGGAACAGAAATAATACGTAAAATATGTAAAACAAAACAAATAAGTTAGCAAAGTCTGCCTAAAACGCCCTTAAAATATTTTCACCACAAAACAGAAACGACAGCAATACTAATATACCCTGCTTGTTGAATTTAAAACAATATCCCAAGAATAATTTCCATAGTTCATCAATATGCCATTCTGAAAGCGGAGAGAATCCGGAGGGATTTGCAATCATGGATAAATATTGCGGGGGAGGTGAGGGGGGGGGGGAGTTCAAAAAAACAACTCCGCTTTTCCAGTCAAGTTCGTTGGATCAAAAGAAAAATCATCCGGCGAACCGTTCCCAGCCCGCTAAAAAAAGAAATCTGGGACCAAGAAGGGAGGGCAAACCCGCGCCTGTTTTGTTTGGAGATTTTTTTGGGGGGGGGGGTGGGCTCGCCGCTGTTCCGCGCCTCCTCTCTTAACCGCGCTTTAATTGCTGCAAATCAATTAAAACCTTGGAAACTTCCCGCGGCAAGCGGCTCCGGCGGCGGGTCGGCGAGGCGAAGGAGCCTCCAGCCCGAGGCTGCAACTGAAGAAGGAGCGCGCGAGAGAAATAACCGGCGGTCGGAGTCACCGGTGGAGCCGTGGGCTTATTTCGTCTCTGGATGGGGTTGGAAGCAAATAATAAGGGACGGGAGGTGGTGATGGTGGTGGTGGTGGGGAGCTCGCTGCGTCCCCTAAGGAGGCTAGCGAGACGAGAAAAGCCTGCGAGGGGGTGTCGAGGCAACCCTTCGCCCTGGGAGCCCTCGGAAGAAAAGCTCCCGGCGCGTTGCGCTCCAGCGGGCCACGAGGCAGCCCCTCCGGCCTTCCTAATCCTGCACCAAGGAGCCGAGGGCCTTGGGGGAAGAGTTTTCCGCCGGGCGCCCTTTCCCTCCCGCGGCCCGCCCCGTCGGATGGGAACTCACCATCTGCGAGAAGAGGCTGAGGTCTGCGGTGTAGGGCAGGAAGGCGCTGTAGTTGGGCGCGCTGTAAGGCCCGGCCGCGGCGGCCGCGGCGTACATACCCAGCACCGAGGTGACGGCGGCGGTGGAGCCGCTGCTGAGCTCCGCGCCCCCTGGACGGCCAGAAGCAGCGGCGGCGGCGGCAGCTGCGGCGGCGGCGGCCGCCAGCACCCCGGGCCGGTCGCTGCCGCCGTACACGGCCTGGCTGGCGCTCAGGTACTGCGGGTAGCCCAGCTGCGGGAAGGACATCCCGGGCGTGCAGGCGAGGAGGAGCGAGACGCACCGCCGACGGGGCGACACGGAGCCAGAAGTCGAAGCGGACGGGGCAGCGGCGCTCGGCGGGCGGACAAGCCGGGTCTGGGACTGCGAGGGAGAGCCCGGGATGGCTGGCTGGCTAGCTGCCGACTGCGCTCCGCTGCCTGCCTGGCTGCCTGTCTCTACTTCTCCAGCTGCTGGGCGGAGAGAAGAGCCCCCGTCTGGGTATTTTTTTCTTTCCGGGCTCTGCTTTCTTTTCTCGCCTTCTCGCTCGCTCTCTCAGACGGATCTTGTCATCTGCATGTGGAAGAGGAGGAGGAGGAGGAAGGAGGAGGAGGAGGAGACAGCGGCAGCGCGTGTGGATGGACTCGGTGGGGCGTCTTCCCTCAACTCTCGGCTCGCCTGTGCTCCTAAATCCCTTAGATGTGATCTGATCAACAATTGAGCTCCGACTGATGCGCCTGCCCTAAGGTCCTCGGCTGATCTTTCAGATACAATTTGAAGTTGATGCTTTGATTGGCACCCACTTGAGCGCCAAGCCCCGCCCACCCCCGTCCCGTCCTAACCCCCCTTCGGAGGAGCACGTGGTTAAGCAATCTTGCCCGGGCCACTTTGCCTTGATATGTGTGTGTGTGTGTGTGTGTACGTCTGTTTTGTGTGTGTGTGTGTGTATTTAATGTTTAGCAATGGGCTACTTTCAGGGAAAAAAACCCCCGCTGCTGTATGACAACCTGTCTACACGATTTTACAGCTGTCCAACATTGGGGTTTTGCTGTTTTGCAGCCTTGGTGTGCCCCCTTCATAAAAAAAAGAAAAGAAAATCAAGGGGATTGGTCTTTTCCCACCATTAGCACGGGATCCTCCTCAGCTCGGGGACTATTTGGAGAGCGAGTGGCCCAGCCAGCGAATGGGACTCCCCCCCCCTTTCTTTCCTTTATCCTCTATTTTGTAGAAGATGGACCGAGACTGCTTACAACTTCCCAGTAATTTTCCCGTGTGTGTGTGTGTGTGTGTGTGTGTGTGTGTGTGTATTTGTGTGTTCTTTAATTAGCGGAACCTGCACAAACACCACACACGCTCGGAACGAAACTACTCCAGATCTCTCTCCACCATCCCTTTGTGTCAGCTAAGGCTTCACAAATAGACGCATATTAAGAAATATTCACAATATATGCACATTCCCTAAGACAGTTAAGGTCTCCCTTTAGATTTCTCATCAAATAAAACTTCTTAAAGTCCTTTTCATCTTCCCAAGAGAGGGGGGTGAGTGGAAGATTCTGTTAGTAGACCCCACTCTTTTTTTGTTTTTGTTTTAAGTGTGTGTGTGTGGGGGGGGTTATAAGGCAATTCTTGTCCTGGCTTTTGCTGTGGGTCGTTGTAAAGGAGCGCAGGGAAGTGCGCCCATATCTAGACGATCCTTTGGGGATTACAAAACAATATCTCTGAAAATACAACTGAGTTTTGAAACACACCCTGAGATGCTGATTTCGGATGAGCAGGTCAGGCCACTTCCTTCGTCTCACGTCGCGCTGCTGCCGCTTGTCCGGCCACGGCGAGAACTTGCTAGTTGCTACGGCTAAGCTCCGGTTTGAAGGCTCCCCTGATCCCCCTTTCTCTGGCGGTCGCCAGGCGTGCCTTCTAGGACGGTTCCTCCAGGTCTTCTTGCCGATCTTTCTCCGACGGTTGGAGCCTAACCGGCATGGCTGGCCGCGCCCGCTGCGCTTGGAGAGGCTTGCTTGCGCCTCCCAGGTTAGGGTGAAAGGAGACCCCGCGAGGCGCCGTCCACGCTTCGCCGGCAGATCGTCTAACCAACGTCTAGTTGTTCAAAAAGCACAATAACCACCCCAGCCCATCAAGTACCATAGGAAGAGCTACGGCCCAAGTTTGCTGGGACGTAATTCCCGTTCAGTTCTCCAGACTTGCAATTCTTTTGTGCGTCGGTTTTCCAGCCATCAGGAAGTAGCAAGAAAGCATGCTCACTCATTTCTCTTAGATTTTAAATGCCGTGAATCTCAACGAACGCTGCATCCATGATTTATTTGTGACTTTATGCTCCGCCTTTCAGACCTATGAGGGGCTCCCAAGGCGGCTTACATCCATAAAAGCACGCCGATTATAAATTCAAAATATAAAATGATAACACAGAACAGCCTTCTCTGCACTGTCAGATTTATTTCAGGTGATGAAACTGGTTTCATTACCCTCCCCAAACAAACAAACAAACAAACAAAAAGTGTTAACAATATACTGGGATATTGACAATTGTTTTGTCTTCTTGGGTAATTTTATTAATACCGGTATTTCAGATGCTGATCTTTTTCTTCCTTACCACCCTCTTTTGCCATCCTATATGTATTCCAAACACCAGCCATTCTTTTGTGGGCAATTCTTGGCCTTTCAGGTCCTGTTCAGACGTTACCTAACCCCGCCCCTCAGCCAGTTTACATTGTACACCTAACAATGCAAAGTGTGAATGCAACACACGTGGATCATACGGGTATATTTGTCAGAAAGCAAGATACTGTTTGCTGTGACACGGGCGCTTCTTGACGCTCTCAAGAACAAAACCAAACGCAGCGCATTTTCTTAGTCCTGCTGTCCTCCATTCTCACGACCTTTCCCCCCTTACGAATGTTTCTGAAACCTCCCCCCGCCCCACCTCCTTCATCAAGGGACCCTGATCCCTCAACTGTCAGAATCCATTGGGAGAAAGAAAGAAAAGTCTGGAGGCAGCCACCGCGAAACTCTTCCCGGTCTCGCTCCTTTTAGTGGATTTGCTCCACGTGGCTGGAATGTTCTTGTTTGTTGTTGTTGTTGTTGTTGTTGTTGTTGTTGTTGTTGTTGTTGTTGTTGTTGTTGTTGTTACCGAGAGAATTAGCAAATTCCCAACGCAGACGAAGCACTCCAATGGGGAGATGGACGCATATGCTGAACTCCCATTAAATTCAATGGAGCTTTTTAAAAAGTTCCAAGAAGCATCCGAAGCCGCTATAAGCGTGACATTAAGGTGCCCTGGATTTGCCAACCGAAGATTTTTAGCTCTTGATGCGGAGTGAATCCAGTTTGGACATACAAATCGATTACTAACCCCCCCCAAACTCCGCGCACACAGGCACACTCCCCTACTGCAGAGATGGCCCGATGCCCGGGGGACAACTTGGCCACGCTCCCGTGACGTGCTAGTATAAATCCGGACTGTAGCGAGGGCGACACACCTGGATGGGGGGGGGGTCGAGAAAATAAAAGGAAGTTTCAAGGTTCGAGAGAGGTAGGGAGGGGACTATATTTCTCTCACCCGCAAAATTCTCCCCGGGTAATGGATGAGAGGGGTGACGAGGAGGCGGCAAGCGAGTAAGGGGCTTGATCCAGGCCAAGGGGCGCGCCGAATTGGGAAACGAGGGCGCGCAGATTGGGAAACGAGGCTCGGTGCTAAGTCCAGCGGGATTCGCTCTCTTGGCGAGCGCCCGCTTCTATCTGTGTTCCCCCATCAAAATGAATGGGGATTTCTTTGCAGCTTATCAGCGGAGCTTCTCTCAAAGCCACTGCCCAGGCATCTCCCTCAAATTAAGAAATCTCGAATTCTGAGAATGGAGAGGTAGCCATGACGCACTGAAAGAAAGGATGGTTCTGCTGTGGACTTAAGGGACCTGTCCAATTATTTGGTTCAAACCCCCCCCCCCCCGGGTTCAGACAGCTTGCCACCAACAAATAACTAAAACAAAACGAATTAACAAATGTATTTCCGGCAAGGGTTCGATAAACCATGTAAATCCAGGCCTAGGGGTCGCTGCTTGGTCGAATTTTACCTAAGCAGGGAAGTCCTAGGAATGACTGGAAGGTGTCTAGCGGGACTGATGTGCGCAAAGGATTGTTTTATAACACCCATTTTGCTAAATTAAAAAATAAAATAAAATCCACGCGGCGATTCTGATCTTCTCCAGATGTTTTCCAGAGCGGCTGCTCCACCGCAGGGAGCCCTGCTCGCCGAGGACTGCGGAAGACGCCAGCCAAGATTGAGCTGGCAGTTGTGATAACCTGCTGCCGGCGTGCAGGGCTGGAGGTGGCAGTGATAAACCGCTGGAAAAGGGAGGGGTGTGTGTGAAAGCTTGCAAAGGCGGGTGGCGATGAGGGTGTGTGTGGCAGCGAGCGATGGCGAAAAGGACACCATCCTCAGCAGGGACTGGGATAGGAGAGGAAAAGGAAGCGCGCCTGCTTAGCCATTCCCAATCCCCCCCTCCGCCCTATGTTCACGCCAGGCAACACGCGGGTAATTTGTGGGCTGAGCACATCCAGGCTGGAACTAAGTCTGGCTCGCGAAAACCTAAAGCACCATCCAGCCTAATGGAAGTCATTCTTGGTTTCAGTAGAAGAGCTAAGCCCATGCGCCTTCTCCCCACTGCTGAAACCAATGGGAGCCAGTATTGACTTTACGCTTTGGGGCCTGGGGACCCCACGCGCGGTATTTTTTTCTAGATATATTTTCCTCCTGGTTATTATTATTATTATTATTATTATTATTATTATTATTATTATTATTATTATTCCATGGAGGTGACGATTTTGCGAAATTCGCCCCACCCCTCCAGAAAGTCTCTTGAGTCTAGAAAAGCCTAATTTGTTAAAGAAAGACACACACACACACACACACACACACACCATTTGCAAAGTGTCCTTAAAATTCCAGTCATTTTTGTATGGTATGGGAGGCTAGGTGTGTGCACATATACTTATTACGTTTTTACATTCACCTTAGTACACCTGCAACTTTTTATTTCATTTTTACAAATGCAGAAGCTAATTCTCTCTTTCCCCACCCCCGAAAATCGGGGTTTAAGTTTAGCAGCAGAAGCCTGATCCAATGAACGTTCAGGATCATCTCCTTCCACAGAAATCCTTCCAAAGTTCAGTCGAAGTGGCCTCAATTCACTCTGGATCATGCCCCAAATTTGGGCACTACAGGGAACAGCACAGAGACTGGCTGGTGCTCCAGTTTTGTTGGAAATTGAGTCTATTCAATAGGGCTGTGCATAGCTGTGACGTTTTCCCTTTTCTCGCGAGGAAGCCTATTCAGCATAAGGGAATTTCCCTTTAAAAAAAAGGGAAAACTTGACAGCTATGAGGCTGTGTGGTGCTTCTAAGGAAGCGTCATTAAGAGTGGCATCTCTTTGGATCAGAGTTCTGGTGTGGGATTTGTGGTTAGATTTAAATATCCCTTAAGGATGCTGCTGTTGTCATCATCATCATCATCATCATCATCATCATGATAATAATAATAATAATAATAATAATAATAATAATAATAATAATAATAGGAAGGGATACATAATGACTGATCCGCCAAAAGTCTCCATCCTGCGCGTGTGTCTACGCAGAACAACAGGCAATTTACTAGCACTTGCTGCCCGCAAGTAAGTGTGGAGAAAAGGCTATGGCCTTACTCTCCAAAAAAGCGCTTAACCTTCCGCTCTTCCCCGAGAAGAAATAAGGTACATCGCCTCTCTCTCCCACCGGTCTCAGCGGGGCTTTCCAAATGTGGGTCTATTGAGCAGAATCGTGCCCGAATCTGCTCGAAGAATCCGAGCGCCCAACTTCACTGGGGCGGTGGATCGGGCCGGGTTTAGCTTCCATTTTTTTAAAAAAAATGGCTTCCCCCCCCCGCCACTGCTGGAGCTGGAGGAGGCAGAGGGAGGGAGAGGGGGACGGTGGCTTCTTTTTGCGTCCGCGCCCGAGCTGAGCGGAGGGCGCTTCTCATCACGCTCGGATTTATGAGGCTTGTTAAACGCGCATTATTACTTAACACTTTCTTTCTCTTCCCCATCCCCAAGAAAGGGGCTGGCTGCCCCACCCCCGCACACTCACCCTTGGAAACAACACAAGCCGTGTGTCAAACAATCCCAGGCGGCCAGGCGGACATCGCCGCTATCACCCACACCCGTTTTTTAATTCCGCGCGCGGGTGTCTTTCAAGCCAAACAAGGCCTTTTCTGCAAAACTTCAAGGGGTCCGATTACTGCGCTCCAGACGACGCCCACCTCGAGGAGCTCGAACCAAGCTGGGGGCGGCGGTGTTGGGAGAAGTTTCTTCCAACAGAGAGAGAGACACTGCGCGGGGAGGTGGGCGCCTGCGGAGTTTCTATATTGGGAAATATTTTTATAACAGTAACAGGATTTTAATTCCCCCCCTTTCCTCTGCCCACCCCGATCCTTTCTTGCCAAGCCTGGATAGCCTGTAGTTCACAACCAGGAAATCTGAGAGAGGCAGAGAGAAAATAAATGTGTGTGTGTGTGTATGTATGTACACACACACACACACACACACACACACACACACACACACACACACACACACTTTCTGTCTTCGACCCACCTTAATATTTCAGAGAGAGTTTTTAATATAGTTTTATCTATTTATCCATCTATCTCCTTAGCTAAAATGTATTCAAATTTGAGGTCATGATCCCGCTCGTTAGGCACTTTCTCACCATCCCTTGATTTTAGCGCGAGAGTTCAAAACAACGCATCTTCTCTTCATCTCATATTTAAATAATCATACTTTAGTATCTGACTTCGCATGGACCATAAAGAAATGGCGAAGAAATAAATATTAATCCAAAGGCTGGGAATTCGAAAGGACTAGAGTTTAAATATAAGTTTCTGGTCTACTATTATTATAAATTGCCTTTTTGTCCCAACGTGAATCGGTATTCTGTTTCTAAGCCGCGGTATTTCGCCGCATGCTCCAAAGTAAATAATAATTATTTTCACAGCGTTAAAGACGCACCAGAACTCCAGATATATCTATCTATTTTCATCTATCTAGATCCATCTATCCGTCCTCTCCAGCCAGCGATGTTTATAGATCCAGCCTTAATTAACCAAATGATTTCCATTTTGTCTCCCAGCAGACGATCCCGGCTCTTTTTCCGAGGCGACTTTGGAGATGCACTCGCCGCTCCCGTCTCTCTCCCACCCCAACCAAGCTGGGTTGTGTGTCTTTGGAGAGGTGGGGGAGAGGGAGGAGGGGAGGGAGCACCCCCCCCCCAATTTGCTGTGCCAGCTGCAGTTGTCTTTATTTGTTCTGCCGCCTTGTTCCTGCGGGGCTGCATTATGCCTGTGTGTGTGTGTGTGTGTGTGTGTGTGTAATTATTAGTATTATTTTAATTAGGCTGCGTTTACTTGCGCGGGCGCGGGCGTCCCGGACCAAGGCGGCCGTAGGTTCCTGCGGCACAGGTGTCTCTGCTGCAGCCGCAGCTCCGCCTAAGCCAAGGAAAGCTGTGTGCGCCGTCGCGCAACCTGCGCGCGGGCCGCTGCCGAGACTTCGCGCAACCGTCGCCTTGGGAAGAGCCGGCAGGAGGCGAGGAGGCGGCGGAGAGAAACCGAGAACTGCGGCGGAGACGGAACAGGAAAAGGAACCACGTGGAGAAGCAGACGGGGGAGACGAGCTTCCGTGAGCCACCAAGGAGGGGAAGTTTTCTTTCTTTCTTTCTTTCTTTCTTTCTTTCTTTCTTTCTTTCTTTCTTTCTTTCTTTCTTTCTTTCTTTCTTTCTTTCTTTCTTTCTTTCTTTCTTTCTTTCTTTCTTTCTTTCTTTCTTTCTTTCTTTCTTTCTTTCTTTCTTTCTTTCGCCTTAGTGCTCCTCGCCAGCTTTTTCTCCTTGTTTCCTCTCGCCCCTGTTTTGGAATGAGATTGTAAGCTCCTCGGGGCGGGCGTTTGTGAATTTTGTGTGCGTCTGCCTTATTTATTTATTTGACCCCCTACTCTTTAGCCGAAAAGGGTGGCTTACAATCGATTAGGGAGGAAAGCAGAGGAGAATCAAACTCGGGTACCAATTCTTTTTAAACAGTTTTTCTTATACTGTAGTGACCAACGGGGCTAGTGCTTCCTAGGTAAACACTAGTGGTTCTTTCTCTCTGCGTGGGTGTATATAGTTCTTTTTCCTTTCTCTGGGTATTAAAAAAATGTTTTGGTGCCTTTGCTGAAAGTTCACTTGCTGTTCCACAAAGAGCTCCTGGTTTATATTTTATTATTTATTCATTTCATACAATTGAAACAACACTTGATTGTAAAAAGAAGAAAACTCCAAGCGGTTTACAATCTCATGCAGACAATGAAATTGTCAGTGAAAACCATAACAGCAGCTCTTTAAACATCCGAAAGATAAAATCAGCAATAAACCAGAAACAGACTAAAGCACACATCCGCATTCTACGGGTCTGGGCGGGCTTTTCTAAACAAAAATATTTCTAGCTGGCACCAAAAAGAATACAGTGAAGCAATTTAATAATAGATTTCTATCCCACTCTTCCTTCCACCCAGGGGTAGCAGTTTAGGAGGGATGGCGAAGGGCTTATAGAAGGCCAATATTTCAAGTATACATTGCATATATTTATTTTAAAAACTTTGTAGATAACTATTTGCCTTTCCAAACTGGTTTGCAAAAGTATGTGTGTGCCTGTGCGCGTGCACACAGTAACCATTTTTCTCTCACACATTGAACAAAGTAGAAGATGCTACTCAAAGCATGATGAGGCAATATGCCAAATATAAAATGTTGACATTTACTCTTTATGTTTATTGTAAAGCATGGTGTACAACCATGAGTAAAGAACATGTATCATATCATATCCTTCAGTAGCTCTTCAGCATGGCAGCTAAAAGGAACAACCAGCTTCAGAGGCAGAGCACTTTTGAATAGGAGCTGCTGAGAAGCAGCCAATGAAGCCATTGCCTTCACTTGTTGGGTCCTCAAAGCATTTTGCTGACCGCTAGTGGAAACAGGATGGGGAGCTAGAGAAAAACCCTCGAGCCCGTCCAAGTCTGACTTTATATTTTATGGCATTTTCAATAATGCCACTACCATTTTCATGGAACCTCAAACTCTGCCCACTTGATGCAGGCTGATGAAACCCTCTTCCAACAGTATTTTGCAGTCTTATTAATTTAGAACATATTCATCTACTTCCTGCAATGTATAATATCCAGGCAGCATGCATGATAAAAAAAAGGCCATATACAGCGCATTAAGAATGAATATGACATAAACAGAAGCCAAAAACTTAAAACGACTGAGTGGGCCTGCAAAGCAGCAACAAGGGAGGGACTTGAACAAGTTTGAATATTGAATTTCCATCATTTCTAAATTCTGATGGCTACTCAGAAGCGGCTTAGTCATGCTGGCCACATGACCCGGAAGCTGTACGCTGGCTCCCTCAGCCAATAAAGCGAGATGAGCGCCGCAACCCCAGAGGCATCTGCGACTGGACCTAATGGTCAGGGGTCCCTTTACCTTTACCTAACATTGGATATAATTTTAAGGAATTTGTTCATTACCGGTAGTCGTGCATATATAGGTAGGTTTTGTGCATGCTCATGAAAACTGTACCCTCACAATATTTCAAATTCTTTGCATCACACTATCTCATTTTTCATTGTCCTATTCCCCCATGCCAATTTTGCAAATAAAGCACACATGCATGAGAATGCCAGGTTTCTGTGTCTGTGAAAGTATGTAGCCCATGATGCAGTGTGTCTGCAAGTCCAACTTGCAGTGTCTCTGCAAGTCCAACTTGCAAAACAAAAAACAACAACAACCCATTCTCTAATGCAGAGCTAGGCAACCTAAGGCCCGGGGGCCAGATGCGGCCCAATCGCCTTCTAAATCTGGCCCGCGGACGGTCCGGGAATCAGCGTGTTTTTACAAGAGTAGAATGTGTTCTTTTATTTAAAATACATCTCTGGGGTACTTGTGGGGCCTGCCTGGTGTTTTTACATGAGTAGAATGTGTGCTTTTATTGAAAATGCATCTCTGGGGTATTTGTGGGACATAGGAATTCGTTCACCCCCCAATACACACACACACACACACACACACACACACACACACACACACACACACACACACTGGCCCACCACATGGTTCTGAGGGACAGTGGACCGTCCCAATGGCTGAAAAAGGTTGCTGACCCCCTGCTCTAAGGCCATTACTTAAAAGCGAAGAACTGAAAAAAGTTGAACTGGCATGCAAGCAGAATCTCCCACCTAAAACTCCCTGATCTTCAACATCATGGTCTGAGGCTGGAGCTTAACCTACCTGAGCCTGACAGATCTTCAGCCACAGAAGGGTATAGGGATGTGAAATTTCAGCCCTTGTGACTGACAGGAGCTACGAATCCTTTTGATTGAAATCCACCTTCCAGGTATGGTTGCCTTCAGTCTCATCACATCTGACACATTTGTTTCTTCTCCTCCAACCAGGGTATTTAGTTCAGATACCAGAGCTTCAGCTTCAACTAAATTACATTTCCCACTGTCTGCTAAAGAGCTGCTTGGAGTACTGGGGGTGGCGAGTAGAAAGTACTACGGTGGTGAGGATCCTGGGGGAATCAGAGAGGGAAGGGAAGGTCCCACTCAGGACTGGCTCCACCCATGTCCACCAGAATGCAGTCCCCATTCACCTATTTGTGGGAATGTTAGGAATGTGGATTAGGATATATTATTAGATAGATCCTATCCAAGCTTGTGTTAGCAAGCTTCCAATATCAGCAGAGTGACATTCCCCCTTTGTGCGCAGCAAAGCATGAGCGTTGGTTTGTTAGAACCTCTATAACATTATACTTCAATATTATACTTCCTGGCAAATCCCCTTTTTCCCTCTTAAAAGAAATACACGACACAATGGTATTAAAATAAGATAGAGTTTACTCACATGACATCCTGAGTTAACAGCGTAATCTCAGAAAGGCAGGCTTACGTAGAAAAGTTACAAATATGTACATCTGGAGTCTTCTCAGTAAAGTGAGGCCCCATCTGGTCTCTCTCTTGGCAGCAGGCTGAGAGGGAGAACCATCCTAACTGGAGATTCTCTGGAGATGTGTTCCCATTGAAGGAGAAATGGCTAAGAGAGAGAATGGCTGCTGGCTAGGGGCTTTTGTCTGCCAGCTAATCCATCTCATCTGCATGTTTGGAGGAACAGGAACTGAACTTAGTCAGGTGTCCCTCCAGGTGAGTTCCTCTTAGTGGACACTCTAGGAACTGTTGTGACTTGTCTGCCCCAGTGTTCCATCCCACACTATTCACTGCCAATATGTGCTCCACCAGCACAATAAAGTATCCCATCCTTGCTCCAGAACCCCTCAGCTACAGGATATGTTCCCATAGACAGTCACACATATCAGAGTCTGTGGCCAAAGTTGTTGAGTGGCTGGATAGCTTTATTATTATTATTATTATTATTATTATTATTATTATTATTATTATTATTTGACCTAACGCATTGGAATGCCTTTTATTTATTTATTTCAGGGATCTCAGGCAAATAATCTCAGAGGCTCAAGTGCTCTGTTCTGTGGTTCGTGACATGAAGGTCTCCAACTGGTCCGTTCAATTCCGATCATTTTCAACAGAGATGCTGATTCAATCCTTTGCTGCTGTAGAACGTTGCCAGTTTCCTCTTCTGCAAGGACCCAGGGGCCCACAGGGCTTGGGGAGCATCACGGCACAAAGCAGGGGGCTTGCTTCTAATTGTGCATTCCGTCCTAGGTGTCCTCCTTCGTGGAAGACAAGTTCCCAGTCTGCTCAGGTATCTGATAAGGAGATCCTGGTGTGGGAGGTAGAGAGATCTACTTGATGACATCTTCTTTTGTCACCCAATAGAGAGAGCTATGAACTGATGGGCAACGGTGATTCTCGTTGCATGGGTATCTTTTCAAAAGACTATGTTTTCCTTCCAGTTTTGGGGGTGTTTTACCGCCTATTGCCACTCCTGGTCACATTTCTCTAATGCCATATCTGAAGAAGTGTGCATGCACACGAAAGCTCATACCAATGACAAGAGAGTTGGTCTCTAAGGTGCTACTGCAAGGAATTCTTTTATTTTGTTTCGACTACGTCAGCCTGTAACATATCACCACTGGCCAGGTTTTCTGGCACTGTGCTACATCTTAAGAAAAGCTCCTTTAGTGTTATATGACAACCAGATTGCTCTCATGCTTATTTTGGTTCTGTTCTGTGTTCTGCTGGATCTCAGCATTGCATGAAATAGTTTTAATGTTTCAAAATTGGTTTAAATTGCTTAATTGTTCACTGCCCAGGGAATGCAGATTATGAGGTGACTAACAGACATTACAGGCAAACGTGCCTAAAGGATTTTATTGAAGCTGAACCTGGAAATGTTGCTGTTTGCATCCTCAGAATGCCCTTTCCAATACAGAAAATTGGATATATATATATGTAAAAAAATCAGAGATGACAGTCTTACAGGGTATGTGTTTTCAGAAGCCCCACTGAGTTCAGGGCAGCTTCCTTCTAGGTAGGTGTGTACGTTAATTGGTTGAAATCAGCATATTAAGAATTTTAAACATGTAATAATGTAGCTGTATGCTGGTGGCTTAATTAGCAAGTGCCAACAATTTGTTTGGAGGAACTATGGTTTAAAAGCACACTTACTTTTGTGTGGGGACTAGTTTGGCATTCACAATAATAGGGAATGAAGAAAAGAAAATATTAATGATGGTCTTTTTGTCTCTAAAAATGTCCTTATATCAAACTTTTGGCTATGTTTCCATTCATAGGGTGAACTGTACTTGGAAGTATGTTCAATGAATATACTACCAAGTAAATGTGCATTAGATTGTGACTACTGTATTAATTACTTAAAATTTCTTTTCTCTCCCCCCCAAACCTGTTAACAGTTATAATTTTGGTTTTTCCAATATTAATGCTAATTCATTAGTAGCCATTTCTGGAAGAAACAATAATAAATATCCCTCTGACCTGTGGTTTTGTACATCAGATGGTAATCCAACTTTCCTCTTTCTCTTTTTTCTAATCATCATCACCATCATTTGAATAATACTAACCATATATTTTTATATGCACAAACATACACACATTTATTAAGAGGAAGACTTTTTCATCCATAGAACCAGTCCTTGCACTCTCTGTGGTGTCATCACAAAGTCACATCTGATTGGTCTTGTAGGATAGTGGCAAAATGCTACCTGCTCTTTATAGGATCCCCTGTTTGGTGAAATTACTGATATGCTTAATCCAAAAGCTGGAAAGAAGAAACAGCCAGAGAAAACACGGTGCTGAAGAAGCAACATCTAGGTGAAATACCTGTTCTAGGCAGGATTAGGGGAGGAAAAGGTGAATATTCAGTCTTAAGTATTTTTTTTTGTCACAGAAAACTTCCATCACAGAAAACCATACATTTCAATCTGAAAATTAGAGTAGATAAACCTGAGTAGCTAACCTACCTCTTAGGGTTGTTGTGTGGATTAAATGGAGAGGGGGAGCGCCTTGTATAAAAGGTGGGGTTTAAATGCAATAAATAAATTATTCACCACAGTTCAAGAAGGATACTGACGAGCTGGAACGTGTCCAGAAGAGGGCAACCAAAATGGTCAAAGGTCTGGAAATGATGCCTTATGAGGAACGGCTTAGAGAGCTGGGTATGTTTAGCCTGGAGAAGAGAAAGTTAAGGGGTGATATGATAGCCCTGTTCAAATATATGAAAGGATGTCATATGGAGGAGGGAGAAAGATTGTTTTCTGCTGCTCCAGAGAAGCGGACACGGAGCAATGGATTCAAACTTCAAGAAAGAAGATTCCACCTAAACATTAGGAAGAACTTCCTGACAGTAAGAGCTGTTCGGCAGTGGAATTTGCTACCAAGGAGTGTGGTGGAGTCTCCTTCTTTGGAGGTCTTTAAGCAGAGGCTTGACAGGCATATGTCAAGAATGCTTTGATGGTGTTTCCTGCTTGGCAGGGGGTTGGACTGGATGGCCCTTGTGGTCTCTTCCAACTCTATGATTCTATGAAATAAACCAATCCTCCACCTGGTAAAATGGCTGGTGCAACTCCCAACACTATTTTAAAGGCTTGTTTTCCCTCTGCCAGGCTTAGAGTGGTTCAGCCAGTAACACTGAATGGAATTTGGGTCTCATGAAACTTTATACCAGCTTAATTTACACTGGCTGGCTTTACACCAGCTTCTTGTGTATAGGATCGCTCCCATAGTCTACTTCTGTAGACTCCATATGATTCTTGGCATTTTGAAACTGCCAAGCAAGAGAGTGTATAACTAACCCCTGTAAAATGACCCTATTCTCTCTTTTTTATCAGAACGTAAGTTGCTAGTCTATTCCATCTATTCCAGTATTATCCAGAGAAATCTGAAACAACTGGTCCACTGATAGACTCATCTGTTTTTTAGGCTACTATTATTGTCTTATCTTCATGATTTCAGAAGGGTGGTGAATTGGGAGGTTGAGAGAACAGTGGGCTTGCTGTTGAAGAGCACATAGTCCAAGAATTAGTTCATGGTCCAAACTGCCGCACTAAAGCACCAATTCCCCAATGAGACTAGGGTATGTTTGACTTGCTCTGACTTGTGCTTTCAATTTCAGTACATAATTTTAACTGGTTTTTTTTTAATGAATAATTTTTTAGTCAAGTTTCTTCAGAACATTCAAGGCAGTAAGCAATAGAAAATAAACACCAGTGGTGCAGCCCAACAGGCTGTTATCCTGAGTGAGTCTCATTGACGTGATGGGAGCTTATCATCACAAACCATTGGGGTTTATGGTGGAGAATCTCCTAGTGGATCGCTCCATAAGATTTTAATGTCTAGTGATTCTGTTCCTCAAAATGGTAGCATTAACTGCATGCCACAGAAAACCTGTTTCCCCTTAGCTGGGCTCCAACTTTAAATTGCCCTAATTAGTAGATGAATAAACTAAAGCTTTAGCTGATCAATCAGTAGGGGAGGTGGAGATTTTAATTGGTGAAGCTGAAGGAAGGGTTAACTTGTTTATTGGTTTTTTGAAACTATTTTAGGGAATCTTGATGTGACTGAAGAAGTAGTGTAGTGATTTTTTCCAATTACTTCTTCCTCTTGAGTCCTCCATGCACCCATGAAAAACTGCTCCAGAGGGTTGAGAGACCATCCAAAAAACAGCTAGGTGTCAGCTCATTCTGTGAATGGAAGCAGGCCTTTGTATATATCCAATCTATAATCACATAAGGATTATTTTAGGAGACTGCTTTATCAAGGCATTGTTGTTGTTTAGTCGTTTAGTTGTGTCCGACTCTTCATGACCCCATGGACCAGAGCACGCCAGGCACTCCTGTCTTCCACTGCCTCCCGCAGTTTGGTCAGACTCATGTTGGTAGCTTCAAGAACATTGTCCAACCATCTCGTCCACTGTTGTCCCCTTCTCCTAGTGCCCTCCATCTTTCCCAACATCAGGGTCTTCTCATGAGGTGGCCAAAGTATTGGAGCCTCAGCTTCACGATCTGTCCTTCCAGGGAGCACTCAGGGCTGATTTCCTTAAGAATGGATAGGTTTGATCTTCTAGCAGTCCATGGGACTCTCAAGAGTCTCCTCCAGCACCATAATTCAAAAGCATCAATTCTTCGGCGATCAGCCTTCTTTATGGTCCAGCTCTCACTTCCATACATCACTACTGGGAAAACCATAGCTTTAACTATACGGACCTTTGTCGGCAAGGTGATGTCTCTGCTTTTTAAGATGCTGTCTAGGTTTGCCATTGCTTTTCTCCCAAGAAACAGGCGTCTTTTAATTTTGTGACTGCTGTCACCATCTGCAGTGATCATGGAGCCCAATGCATACATTTGCTTAACTAATGGGAGTGCATGACACCCACACCCACAAATGGAAGGAACTGAAACTGGTGCTGAGCTCAATGTAGATATCTAGGCGTCTTTTTTATTATTATTAAATGAAACAATTGAGGTTTCCTTCCCAATCCATTGGTTCCAGTTCAGAAACAAGATCAGGTAAATTGAGGTTTCCAAATTCAGATCAGGAGAATTTCAATAGCATACCTAATTTTGGTCGCAGTGTGTTGTTATAATAACAAAATGGCCATTCCTCTTAACAACGGGGGGGGGGGAGAGGTATAGCAGGGGACTTTATTCAGTATCTCAAAAAAAGGACACCTATGGAGGTTTTCTTAAGATGCACGTTTCTGAAAATGTCAATCAATCAATTCACCTAATAATCAGTTAAAGCTAGATGACTACTCAACTAAAAATAACCTGTGACTATTTTGTAGACCTCATTTTAATTAACAATATAATTTCCATTCTGTGTCTAAAATTATCTCTGCTATGTTTGGAACATTTTAAAAATATTTTTGCTTAGCTTTAAAAATAAAATAAAACATCTGCTGTCCCCAACAGCTTTCTCTTGCTCGGGGCCAGAGGCGCACAATTGCTATACCAGCTGGATGAGGTTTTGTTTTGTTTTGGTTTAAATTATTCGTTTTGCTCCACCATTCTGATTGGGCTTTCTAATGCACTTTTTTAATTAGTTTGCATTGCCATGGCGGCCATCACAGATCAATGCCATCCTGGAGCAATGTGACATAAATTCCTGCAGTACAGGTGTAGCTCCTAGCAAGCTGCCAAACACTAGGAGACTCATGTCTTACACATGGAAGGGGCGAATGCCATTCAGCCAAACTGTCACTTTGAAACAGCCGAGAGGAAGGAGATCAAAGCCGAGAGCTGGAACTTCTCCTCTCCAGATTAAAGTCTTTATGGTTTGAACTCCTAATGCTATTAAAGGGAACCAGGACATAGAGCACAGCACCGGCTACAAAGTTCTTCTAATTTCACTCAAGTCCTGCTGCATTTTGGCCAATGTAAGCCTTCCAAGCATTTTAAGATGTGCCGTTTCCTCTGAGGCCTAGCTGGCTACTCCCTGGAAATTACGCAGAACTAATACCTTCAGAGATACATTTCTGTTTGCGCGCATATTTATATAACTTATCGCCTCTGGAGAGATAATTTTGATTCCCTCCTAGGTTCCACAAAGTCTTTTAATAGAACTCCAAGCAATAAAAACCTGAAATTCTAGTATCTCCAGACATGAAAAGTCTCTTTATGTTGCGTTTGGTGTCTCTCCTTTCTTGCGGTGACCTCTGCACGATGGTGTATAAATCTATTATTCCAGTCACTGGGGAATTCTTTTAAAGCTTTCTCTCTCTCTCCCTCTCTCTTTTTTGTCAGGAATAAGAGATCGTTCATCTTTAACTAGGCCACATAGAAATTATGATTCCACTGCAGTGTATATTTAATTAGAGTAATCTCACTTGAATTTAATTACCTAATGAATTATTTGTTTAAAAGGTAAAAAGGCTTGTTTGCCAAGTACAGTGCAACACGCTGATAAGAACTTCTATCGTAGGAATGTTATTGTTCAAAAAATATCATTTCATGGTCTTATAGATTTTTTAACTCTTTGGTTATCTTAGGCTGCAATCCTATACCCACCTCTCTGGGCCTTAAATTTAATGGGCCTTCCTTCTGAGTAGACATAGGTGGAACTGCACGGTTAACCATATACAAACATATAAGATCCGCAGTCATTTAGAGATAAATTATTTCCCCCTTCTTTCCTTTTTTGTACTTGAACCTTAGCCAATAGAAACACATGCATGCCATCTCGTCACCCTCATTTTTTTTAAAAAAAGAAAGCAACATGGTAGAAATTGGGCTTCTCTTGGAATTAAGACTCTTTGTAAAGGTAAAGGACCCCTGGACGGTTAAGTCCTGTCAAAGGCGACTATGGGGTTGCGGCGCTCATCTTGCTTTCAGGCCGAGGGAGCCAGCGTTTGTCCATGGACAGCTTTCCAGGTCATGTGGCCAGCAGGACTAAACCGCTTCTGGTGCAACGGGACACCGTGACAGAAACCAGAGCACATGGAAACACCGTTTACCTTCTCGCCACACCTATTTATCTACTTGCACTGGTGTGCTTTCAAAGTGCTAGGTTGGCAGGAGCTGGGACAGAGCAATGGAAGCTCACCCCATTGCAGGGATTTGAACCGCCGACCTTCTGATCGGCAAGCCCAAGAAACTCAGTGGTTTAGACCACAGTACCACCTGGGTTCTTTTTCCTTTTTCCTTTTTTTTTACTCTTTGTAAAACACTTGCTTAGCTAAACTACACTGAAACTTGTAGCTATGGGTTTCCTAACAACTCTCGGTACCTTTAACAAACTGCTGTTCCCAGGATTCTCTGGGGGAAGCAAAGACTGCTAATGTGGCAACATAGGCCACACCCACACTTTCTATTTAAAGCACTATGTCTTTTTTTCTTCTTCTTCTCATAAATGCTCTTTATTGAATATTTTCTTAAACAATCTTGTACACCTGTGCTTATTGTTCTTTCAGAATTACAAAATTATACAATTGTACCATTAAATTATACCATTAAAGATTTGTTGTTTTCCCAAATTCTTGCTTCTCATTTCTTTCTTCATAGGTTGGATGTGGCCTATGTCAACCGTCCCCAACCTTGAAGATGTTGGACTACAACAGCGAACAACCCCCAACCATTGGCTAAGCTGGTTTGGGCTGATGGAACTTGGAGTCCAACAGGGCATCTGAAACCTGTATTGAAGAGGATGTGCCTGCATGTGGGAAATCAGAAGAGGACTGGCTTCAAATTTGGGATCATGGCCAATGTGCTGTGGTGCACATGCTCATTTGTGCATAACAAGGGAAGAGCAGAAAGGCAGCAGGCCTTTTGGGTTTGTGGCTGGAACACACAAAGAGAGATTCTGCTCTGAATGTTATCATTAAACCCTGTTGCAGATTGAATGGACTCCTAGAGCCTGCTTCGCAATCTAGTTAAGCTGGGTTTAAGCCAAATACAGATAAAACCAATTGGACATATATCCCAAATGAACATGTTAGGGTGTCAGTCAGTCTTTTTTTGTAAGCTTCTTTCTTGAGAAACTGGTCTCAAGCCCAAGGTCTTGTCATGTTTTGTTGGGTTGTCCCACATCACACTGTTAACTATGATTTATAGAGTGGCAGTGCTAGGCATGAGCCAGTCTTTCTCACTTACTTTGCAGGCCATAGCAGTAAAAACAAAAGATGACCAGCACCTGACCTTGACCCTTTGTAACAGTCTGCCCAGTACTGCTCCTTTTATCTCCAAGACACAAAGCGAATGGTTCTCTGGGCTGTGTGTTTCCAAGGGACACTTGCAATGGGGCTCTTGTGGGTGTAATTCACATCTACTGAAATCAGTGGGGACTTTTGCTATTAACTTGGGAGACTTGTGCATTTCATTCTCACTGGCCCTTGACAACTGGCTGGTTCTGCTTGACACAAGCAACACCTGCTTCTTTGTACTGGACGTATGTATTTTAAGTATTTATTTATTGCTTTCTCCTTAGATCACTTGATAGGCTTCATCTGTCTTCTGAGACTGGGCATAAACCCAGCAAGGAAGATGCCTGGGGTAGGGTGGGGGGAGGCTCTTTGAGGGAGATGCAGTGGAAGGGAGAGTAAAACACCCCTTCCAGCCACTTAAACCTACCGTGCAAATACTCTCCCCAAATACTTTAGCCAATACAGGTTTGGGAAGCTGTGTTGGCCAGGACAATTTGCTCTTAGGTGCAGCATACTTTAGGGTAAAGTATGACTGGGATTAAGGGACCCAGGTGGCTCTTTGGGTTAAACCACTTAGCCTAGGGCTTGCTGATCAGAAGGTCGGCGGTTCGAATCCCTGTGACGGGGTGAGCTCCCGTTACTCGGTCCCAGCTCCTGCCAACCTAGCAGTTCGAAAGCATGTCAAAATGCAAGTAGATAAATAGAAACCGCTACAGCGAGAAGGTAAACAGTGTTTCCATGTGCTGCTCTGGTTTGCCAGAAGCGGCTTTGTCATGCTGGCCACATGACCTGGAAGCTATACGCCGGTTCCCTCGGCCAATAATGCGAGATGAGCGCGCAACCCCAGAGTCGGTCACGACTGGACCTAATGGTCAGGGGTCCCTTTACCCTTTACCTCTATGGCTGGGATAGCTCAGTTGGTACAGTGCGAGACTCTTAGTCTCTGGGTCATGGGTTTGATCCCTGTATATGGGGCAAAAGAGCCACACATCGCAAATATTCCTGCATTGCAGGGGGTTGGACTAGATGACCCTTGGGGTTACTTCCATACTCTATGATTCTATGAGTACTGCTGAATAATACCATCCCTGCCTATGATGAACAGCAAGGGTGTGAAGAGAAGGTTTCGCCATGGCTGCCTCCCATGGATGGGCTCCTTTCCACTGCAGATTCAGCAGACCAAGGTGCTGCAAGACCTACCTTTGCAAAGCATGCAGTTCAGAAATTCAACCCAGTTCACATTTGGAGGCAAACTTGCCAAATTTGCACTTTCCAAGAACCGAAACACAACCTGTTTTGAAATTCACATGCCTTTGAATTTTGCAATTCTAGTTTTACAGCCAGTAAAAAAATAAATACATGCAAATACTAGGCTAAACTGTGCATATAAATGCATATATTAGTGAATGAAACATACCAACAACAAGGAACTTTCTTTTTCAAAAATTTGCAAGTTAGGCAAAACTGCCTACAAAAATACCTATGAAACGTTCACACTAAAATGTTCATACATTTTCATGAGACTTAAAAAAAACAAACCCACAAACTGATATGGAAATTTGGGAACTGAAGATAAGTTTGGAAGAAACTAGAGGGAAACCAAAGCTGGTGTATTTCCTCATCCCAAACCACAACTTTGTTTAAACTAATAAGAATGTCTTCCCTTCAGGGGACAGTGGGAGCAGTTGTCTTGTGAGAAGGGATTCTTAACTAAAAAACCCTCCATGCATCTATCATTTCCAGGATTTATTGAAGAGAAGTTTTGGCAGTTCAACTGGTTGGTTTTTTTGGAGGTGGTGGGGGGAGCATTTGTAGTGTCAGTATGTCATCCTTTTTGTCTTTCCCCTATTCTTTCTCTGCTTCACTCTATCTCCAATTTTCTCTCTATGTTTTCTCTCTCTCCAATTTTCTCTCTCATTGTTGCACTGCTATGTTGATTACGAACCACCGGTAGAACATCTATGGTTCAATGTGACTCACATGGTGTTTTTGCCCCATCAAGTCTGTTGTCCTTCACAATTAACTTGGCCCATATTCTTGTGGGGTTCCCCAGTTTCGCTTAGTTAGTTTCATGAAATTTATACATCGCTTGAGCACCAACATTTTGAATTGTGCTCGGAAACGTACTGGGAGCCAATGTAGGTCTTTCAGGACCGGTGTTATATGGTCTTGGCAGCCACTCCCAGTCACCAGTCCAGCTGTCGCATTCTGGATTAGTTGTACAGTGGTACCTCGCAAGATGAGTGCCCTGCAAGATGAATTTTTCACAAGACAAATGCGTCTTGCGATCTGATGGTGACTTGCAAGACGAATTCATTTTGCGAAAAATTCATCTTGCGAATCGCGGTTTCCCATAGGAAGCATTGAAATTTAATTAATGCGTTCCTATGGGTCCTATGGGACCCAGGTGGCGCTGTGGGTTAAACCACTGAGCCTAGGGCTTGCTGATCAGAAGGTCAGTGGTTCAAATCCCTGTGACGGGGCATAGCTGCCAAGTTATCCCTTTTTTACAGGGATTTTCCCTTATGCTGAATAGGCTTCCTCGCGAGAAAAGGGAATACTTGGCAGCTATGTGACGGGGTGAGCTTCCGTTGCTCAGTCCCAGCTCCTGCCAACCTAGCAGTTCAAAAGCACATCAAAATGCAAGTAGATAAATAGGAACCGCTACAGCGGGAAGGTAAATGGCATTTCCGTGAGCTGCTCTGGTTCGCTAGAAGTGGCTTTGTCATGCTGGCCACATGACCTGGAAGCTCCCTTGGCCAATAATGCGAGATGAGCACCGCAACCCGAGTCGGTCACGACTGGACCTAATGGTCAGGGGTCCCTTTACCTTTTTATGGGAAAAACATAGAAATTTCAATGCATTCCTATAGGAAACTGCGATTCGCAAGATGAATTTTTCGCAAAACAAATTGACTCGTGGAAAGAATTAAATTCGTCTTACGAGGCATCACTGTAGTTTCCGAGTCACCTTCAAAGGTAGCCCCACGTTGAGCGCATTGCAGTAGTCCAAGCGGGAGATAACTAGAGCATGCACCACTCTGGTGCGACAGTCTGAAAGCAATTGTGCTGCAACATTCTACACTAACTGCAGCCTCCAGGTGAAGCATGAGGGAAGCCCCCCATAAGAGTGCATTGCAGCAACCCAGCCTTAAAGTAACAAACACGGTGGCAAGTTTGCTTCCTAATTCTCTTCAGTCAAATATATAGCAGCTTGCCTGGGACTTAATTACATCACAGTGCAGCTGTGCTCCCCTCACATCACCACCACCACTAAAGCTGTTGTAGTTTAAACCAAATGAGCCCTTTCAAATCATAAAGTTAATGTTTCACCACGTGGGGCGTTTTAGTAATTTGCTAGGCAGAGGAGAGGAAATGAGTGATACGGGATACGAGTGATACGAGGTGCTGTCTAAGAGATGGGCCTGTTCCAGTGTGGCCCGTTTCCTCCACAGACCATGGAGAAATAGAGATGGGAAAAAATTACGTCAGAATGGAAAAGCCAAGTGGAGTTTGCTGGAAAGACCTAGCAGTGAATAAAGGGAGAATCGAGTTTCCTGTTATTAAGACATCGTTTCTGTTATTAAGTCGCAAAAAAATGGAATCATATTTAAACATGCCATTTTCATGTTCCAATGCAGGCCTGAAGAACTTTTGACCCGCCAAGCCAAGCAAAGTCCATCAGCCATGTTCTTTTCTTGTTGTATGAGGGTCTGTCATATGCCTGAAAAGCCATTTAGTTTTGCAGGCCTAAAAGGAAGTTTACTTTCCCCTGTGTAATGTCTTTGGAAATCCTGTCGCGAAGGTGAAGATGTTGATGTTGTTTGTTGTTAAGTTCACTTACTGTAATTCCTTAGGTCTTCTGATTTTCTCAGAGCATACTGCTACCTCGAGATTGTGTTATCATCAGTGGCTCATGTTAAAAATACAATTTCCCCGACATGATCTAGTGATATTTATTAAGCCACTATCTAGGAGTTTACCTTATTTTGTATTTGGTTGCTCAGGCTTTTGTCCCAACCCCACTTGCTTGGGAATAATACCCATTAAATTCAATAGGTTGCCTTACATTGAGTCAGACCCAGGGATAAACAGAGGTGCACAGGAGGGCATTTGGCCAGCGCCTCAAGCAAAAGGGGCCCCCTTTGAGTTTTTTTTAAAATACCGGTATATAAGTTCTGCAACTTTTTTATAGCGCATCAGATCAGTTGTAAGACACTCTTTCAACTTGGAGCTGAGAATGTAAGCAAATAAGTGATGTGATTTGGTAAAAGACAAAGCCTCTTTTTTTTTGTTAACTGCTACAGATTTTATCGTCTGCTTAACATCAGCTGTGATATTGCATGAAAGCAAGATTTAACCCTCAAGATTTGCACAGAAAAAGCATTTGTTAAATAAAAAATATTCAAATTATGCTCCACTCATCTTTTGAGTGTGCGTGCGCGCGCCTGCCTGATTTTATTATCACGTGACAATGTTTTTCCATGGCTGCATTTATTATGCTTTGGGGTTTCAAAAGCCAGAAGTGGCTTAGCCATGCCCAGGCACCCGAGAGGGCCTGGTCAGACCCACTGGTTCATCTGCTTCAATATTATCTCCACTGACCGGCTGTGGATAGCCAGGGTTTCCAACAGGGAATCTTTCCCAGCCCTACTTGGAAATACTGGGGACCAAACCTGGAACCTTCAGCATGCAAAGCAGATGTTCTACCACTGAGCTACAGAGAGAGGGGAGGCTGGCCTGGAGTTTCCTGAACTCCACACTACATTCTTTTGCAGGCCCTGTATTACGAGTAATACAACTGAGGGGCATCTACTCTTCTGTTTGTGCCACGATTTCTAGGCACAGCTCTCTATTTTGTAGGCACGGGTCCAAACGGAATTTCATTTTCCCTTTTTGGTCCCACTGTTTCCCCCAGGAAAACCCACTGTTTACCACTGAATCAGAACAAAGAACTATTGGACTTTCAACAGATTCATATATGTTCCAATTCAGCGGGTTCCCCCAGGGAAAGTGGTGGGGGGGAAAAGGAAAGCCACTCAGACCTGTGCCTACAAATCACTGATCTGTTCCTAGAAATCTAGGCACAAATGGAAGTGTGCATGAGCCGGCCGTTGAGAAAACAGTGGTGTGTGAGCCCCTATAGAACTCAGAAAATATCATTTCTTGATGAAAACTGGTGGCAACCATTCTGGAGAGATTTTTGCAACTCACAAAAAATGCCACATGTACTGATGTCTCTAGAGCAAGTGGGTGCAGATTTTGCAGCTAAGATCCTGGCTCAGGAATTGACCTGTTGGAAGCAGAAGTTTGAGCTCTATATAGGTCTGGCCATGCCTAAGGAAAAAGAAATTGGGAAAGTGAAGCTTTTATTTTACCTTATTGGGGAGCAAAGTAGAAAACTGTGAACTAGCCCTGAAGCTCAGCACCAGTTCTCAGCACTGACTGCTCTGCTGGGAGCATCATAGAACTGCTGTTATCCAAAATGCAATGAGAGATAAATTCTTTGTAAGAAATCAGCAGGGAAAAGAAGGATTAAATAGCTATGTGACAGTGCTGTGCACTTTAGTGAGCATGTGTGAATTTGGAGAGCTAGAAGATTCTGTGATCATTGACAACATTTTGAATGGCATACTAGATCCCCAGTTGCATGAACACTTGCTTTGAGAAGATCTCTCCTCATTGAAGGAAGAGGGGAGACTTTGCGAGCAGGAACCACTTCCCACGCTAAGCAGGGGGGCGTGTTTTCGGCCCCCTGCTCCAGCCTATCCCTGCTGCTGTGCCAAACCTCTCAGCTGGCCAATAGGGCTGGCTGGGGGGGCGGAGTTTATTTTCTTGTGTGTTTGAGGACTGGTTATGACCATCACCCAACCCTCCTCTTTTAGGGGTACAGTGGTACCTCTACTTACGAATGCTTCTACTTACAAATGTTTCTACTTACGAATGGAGCTCCGTCCGCCATCTTGGATGCGGTTTAGATAGGATTTTTTCTACTTACGAATTTTTATATAGGGTTGCTTCTACTTACTAATTTTTTGTCCCAATGCATTCCTATGGGATTCGACTTGCAATTTTTTTCGACTTACAAATGTGCATTCGGAACGCATTAAATTCATAAGTAGAGGTACCACTGTATCCTGTTAAAGGGATCTGGTGATTGTGGATCCTGTCCGATGCCCTGCTGGTGGCTAGGGCCATGGCACAACCCCCGGTGACATCAGGGGAAGCTTCCAGTTGTATTTGCATCAACAGGCTCCTCCCACTGGGTGTTAACCTTATATGACTCCCCGCTGAGCGGGGTGGAGTCATGCTTGCTCGTGTGTCCAATGCCTAAGCCAATACCTCTCACTTGCTCTAACCAATAAAGTTGTGGCCTTATTTTACCCATTAACCTAAATTCATGTGTCACTGTGTCTTTTATTTCTCGTGGGGGGGGGGGGTCCTCAAATCGCAAAGTGATCTTACCTTAGGCAAATGCCTGGATAGAGCTTGGGCTACAGAGACCTCCAAAACCAGGTAAAAATGTCTACAAGTACAATGAATATCCCTTGCTGCACATGTAGTCAGCCAAATCAGGCCAATGGACTAGATCAGGCATCCCCAAACTTCGGCCCTCCAGATGTTTTGGACTACGATTCCAATCTTCCCCAACCACTGGTCCTTTTAGCTAGGGATCATGGGAGTTGTAGGCCAAAACATCTGGAGGGCCGCAGTTTGGGGATGCCTGGACTAGATGGTCCAGCTGTACAAGGGGATTGGGACATGGAGTCAATCAAGGCATTGCATGTTCTCCCATTCAAAACAATCCAGGATGCACAGCTTCAAGGGGGTTGAGCAAATAATTCTGGATGGGTGGCCTGCAAACAAAAACCAAGTGTCTGTAGGAGCAGAAGCAGATTTTCAGTTTAAAGAAGAACTGGTTGCCCAAGGTGGTCTCATATATCATGGCCAGACCCATGCCATTGCAACCTCTTTGTGCAAGAGAGCCATTGAAAAAGATTCATGCCTCACCTATGGGGGATGACAGTGGCCTGTGACAGGCTAGCGAGGGTGTATATTGGCCTGGAATGAGGCCACAGCTGAGGGCATATATGGAACAGTGTGAGACCTACTTCTTTTATGACAACCATCAACAGGAAGAGACCTTACTGCTGCAAGAACCCCCCACTCGACCATGAGGGAAGATTGGTGTAGAAATCTTTAAAGGAAAGTTATACCTCACTACAGTAGATTACTACTCCAAGTTCTGGGTCGTTGAAAGTCCACCAGATGCAGGAGACAGAGAGCATGCCCAGATAGCATACAGTTGTCAGTAACAATGGACCCAGGTTCACATGTGAAGAGTTCAGGGTAGTTGCACAGCATTAGGGAATTTGACCAGCTTACCGACTCCCGAGCATATCTACAGAGCAGTGGAAAATTAGAACCTGTTGTTAAAACAACAAAGCTGTAACCTCAGAGTTTGACCCCTACTGGTCACCCCTGACCCATAAAAAAATACCCCATCAAAGGGACAATTCCAGCACAGGCACTAATGGAGCACAGAACCAAAACCCCGAGGTAAGATGTTCTAGTTTAGTGATGGCGAACGTATGACATGCGTATGACACGCAGAGCCCTCACTGCTGGCACGCGCCCCACCCGCCCATTCATGCTGTTGTTGTTGTCCCCCCCCCCATTTGTTCTCCTGCTTCTCCTACAGCTTTAGAGCTTGTCTCCGCTACAGCTTGTCTCCGCTGTTAAAACCCGGATCCTTTTGTTGTTGTTGTTGTTGCTGCTGCTGCTGGTAGCCAGAGATTGTTTTTTTAACCCTTTCTGTGCTGTTTTTTTCTGGCGCTTTGGCAGACTATGATTGGGTGTAACAGCATTCATTTTTTAACCTGTTCTGTGCTGGGTTTTTTGACCTTTGGCAGACTATGTCGGTGCTGCGTGTTAGTTCCAGCGAAGGTATTATTCGTCATTTATTTCTGTTCTCTTTCCCCACCCCCAAAAGCAAAGCAACTTTTGCACCCCCCAAAAGAACCTCCAAAACTTTGGTCAGCAGCTCCCCCCCAAAAGCTCAACAACTCTGGGCACTTTGTGATAAATAAGGGGTTTTTAAGATTGGTTTGGTTAAATAATTAGTTTTGGGTTTATTAAATACAGTTATATATTACAATTATACATTTTTGTTATTTAAACTATAAATATCGTGAAATTATGGGGGTTTTTTCTTGAAGTGACACACCACCCGAATTATGCTCTGTTTTTTGGCGATTTTTGACACACCAAGCTCAAAAGGTTGCCCATCACTGTTCCAGTTCTTGAACTAGTAGGAAATCACAGAGATAAGGTGGTATGGAGTCTTCCTTCATATGAGCTTACCCATGTGCTGTGGCCCTCAGAGGAGGCCAGGATTCATGCCCCACCTCCAACAGAAGTGTATTGGGTGCAAGGCTGGCCCACCCATGAGGCGAGGTGAGATGTTTAACCCCTACCCCCACTACTTTTGCTTGAAGCACGCTGCTGTAAAGGTTGAAGCTATGCAGGTCTGTGAGCCTCCTTGGGCTCCACGGAGTAAGAAAGGTGGGATATAAAGGTAAGGAAAAAATTGCATCTTGTTATTGTGATAGGTTCAATTATGCACACACGCAGAAGCATCAGAGGGAGTGTGTGCATGCACGCATGTATCACTTTATAGAGAAACAATCTAAATCCCAAGTATTTTTCCTTAACTGGATTAAGGATCTCATGCTCGCATTTCCAAAGCCCTCTGGGCATTGGCATTTATAAAAATCTACATCAGCCTCAACAGGAGCTATATTGTTACTTGCGTAGACAAAACCCTAATTATAGGTTGGAAAAGAATGATCCATAATTGAAATAATCAGCCGGAAATGTTACTATTTAAATAACAAAATTTGCTGCAATTTCTTTTATTCTGTTTTGACATCTCAGTCACCATCTTTGCACATTTGCAAGAGGTGGAAGAGAGTCGTGAGAGGAGCAACCCCCCTCTCTCCCCCCCTCCACACACACACACACACACACACACACAGTTGTGTTTCAAAAATGCTTTTGTTTGTCTCCGGTTTTCAATAGGAACCCAAAACATAGTTAATCTGATCAAGGGGGGGATCAATAGAAAAAGTGAGTGAAGATTCACATTTCTTTGAAGCCAGTAAAAGCAAAGGACTAATCCTCCTAAACAATGAGGCCCTTTAAAGCAGAGTCTTCAACACTGAAAGGCATTGTGAAGTAGGATTTGCAATGTTTTGGTTTTAATTTCAACTGTACAAGCAGGTGTAGTAATGGGAGGTGAATCACTCATTACACTTTTGTTACTTAACATAACAACAAAATAAACAGATTTCTTTTTTCTTTTTCTTTTTTAAAACCAGCTTTTATTTTTATTTTTTTAACAGAGGAGGAGAGTCATGGCTCTCTCTGTTTATTCATATTTCACATTTCTTGTATATGCTTGGTTCCATCCACTTTCCATTGAGACACTAGGTTGAATTTCTGAGTTTTAATGGTGGTGTTCTGCTCCGTGCAAAGTGGACACTTGAACTGGGTCTGGAGAGAGTTTGAGTTGTTGCAAGGTGTGTCTATTACACAGAATCTTATGTGCCACCCTTTTAAAACAAATGTTCTCTCAAAAGAAGCTTACAATTAAAATCACTAAAGGCAATTCAACTTACTACGACTGTGTTAATCAACTTACAGTCAGACCAATAAAAAAAAAATAACAATTTATATTTGTATCGAGCGCAATTCTTTTTGTTCTATGCTAAAATTTGCAATATATAGAAAATCCAATCCAATATCTTTAAAAAAAATACATTTTTTTTAAAAAAAAGAGAGCGATGGCAGAATTTTAAAGTGCCACCTCTCTCCATTTTAAATTGTAATATTTAGCTTATCATTTCAAAATTTAGTTGTCAAAGGTCTTCAAAGTCTGCTTCAAAGCAAACGGGGATGGAGTAAGACGTTATTTCTTTGGAAGGGAGAACCAGTTTTAAAGACCTTTGACATCTAAATTTTGAAATGATGAGCTAAACATTACAATATATATACCGGTATATGGTACTCCCTTCCAAAGAAATAATGTCTTGCCCCATATATAGAGAGAGCCACCACCGATCTTAAGGATTGACCCATCTTAAAGCTTGAGCTGGCTTTTGAAGGTGAAGGTGCTTCATCAAGTAACCTCATCCCAGATTGTTCAAATGTCTTAAAAACATAATGCCAGCATTTTAAATTGACCCTCAAAGTGAATCAGTTCCCAGTAGTTGGCACCCATCTGTCTCAGGAGACAATGGAAGAATGTGCCTTCAGGGGAACAGTCAAACTGCTGAAGAGTTACAGCGCCTGCTGTGGCTGTAGAGACTGATAGAGGAGAGACATGTCTCATTGCAGGTGGGGCAGATGAAAGCATCTGGTTTTGCTGCTACAGGTGCACTATGGTGTTTCTTCTCTCTGCGCTTCTCCCAGTGGTCATTCTTCCTATGGTCACTGCTATGGGTGCATGACCTGGTTATCTCCAAATACTGTGACCATCTGCAAGAGATTCCCATACAACAGGGTTGGTGTTGCCATCCTTCATGTCATGTTTGCAACCGAAAGCTGGTCTGCCAAGAGGCCAAGTGGGTGAAGCCAGCTCCCTATAGAAGATCCTGTATTCTGTGTACATGCAGTAGAAGAATGCAACCAAGGATTTGTATGAATTCCAAATCTCTTGGTGTGCTCAAGTCATTGGGGAAGGCTCTGCTCTGGGTACCACTGCCTTCAAAGGGTAGGTGGTTGACCATGAAGGGCAGAGCCTTCTTAACTTCTCACGGGCCCTTCCTAAATAATACCACTTGGCTCATTCAGTACTTCTCTGGGTTTAGGAGTTAGCCTTTCATTATTCAAAAAAGCTTTCTAGAAGTATATTCTGGTTTTAGAAACTGGTTGTATTAGCGTGATCATTCACACAAATTGTGTGCGCGTGTTACACAACCATGTGTCTCCTATCGGGACTATAAAGTAGGCTCTACAATTAAAATGAATGTTTTTTTATCTCTGTTTTGATCATGGTAAGCTGTTAATTGGTGATGGGGATTATGAGCCAGACCTGTGTAACTTGTAACCCAAAAAGAAAACGCAGCTCACCAGATGTGGGCGAAATCTGGATGGTGCTAGACAACTTATTTGTTTTGCAGCCTCTAGCAGGCAGCAAAATGTGGTTTCTTCAACTTCTGATGGTTTGTATTTAGCTTGGTAGTAGGATGCAGATTGTACAGGTCCTGGCAGAGTTAAGCACTTTTAAGCCCTGCTTATTCTAATGGAGAAATTAAGCAAGTGCTTAGTTATCTCCCCCTAAAATCAATAAGGCTTAAAGTGCTTACTACTAGCTAGACTGTGCTATATATTTTCAGGATGACCAAGAATTTTTAATAACAGAGCAATACCGTACTGTCAAGTCTGTACATTGATATCTCTTTACTATATGCTAATGATGATGATGATAGATGAGAAAACAAGACTAACATTAGTAAGTTAAAATCTATAGCAGCCCAAAGCCCTTGCGCACCATGTTTTTGAGATACGAGCAGGTTATAGATCTTGGGGATCTTGCAAAGAATTAAATAAACATATTGACCACTCAACGCAAGGAATGTATAGACAAGCACTCAATACCCACAAATTACTAAATAGTTGTTGGACACAGGAAATTCTATTGATTTCTGAAGTGTGCACTAATGGCTAGTTTACTTGTTTGACTGAAGCAATAGCTGAGAATTAGAAAAGAATGTCTCACAACATCTGGCAATGTAATGTGAATCAAATGTCTTTCAGCATGAGCGCTGATTTAAGCCAGTTATTACTTCACCAGACAAATAGCTGTGAGCTCATTGTGCCAAAGGAAAAAGGAAATCTCCCAGAATAGGATTCCCTACATTTCAGCATAAAACAATGAAGGTGGAACTAGATGTTACGAAACAAAAAAACAAAATGGGTCGCGACTGAAAACAATACTGCGTCATAGTGAAACTTTGACATGATGTCATCATGATGTCATGTGTTTCCCTGCCCCACCAGATGGCAGCCAATGGAGCGGAGGGGCTGGATGTGCAATGTGATGGTGTCACAACATGAGTTTCTTACTACTTCTTAGAGAGGAGAGGGTGCTAGACATGGGGACACTGTTTTTGGTGACAGTCCCATAATGCTTACTTGGGCCCCAAGAAGCAGGGCTTCCAATCAGGCATAAGAGAATGTATTGGAGATCCCGGCTTCCTAAATTTAGGGAAGAAAGGGCTAATACAATGCAAATGCCATACAAATGAAGAACAGCTCTGTCTGTTGCTTTGGTAGCAAACGTTACATAAAGAAAATCAAAATCCCGATGAAAATTCCAAGGACTTTAAATCACAAGTGTCTCAAAGGAGCACAAGGGAAATGGATATAGTTTATTCTGCATCTGCTTTCAATTCAGTTAAAAAACAACCACAGACAACAATACTCATAAAAATCATTTGATATTGTAGAATAATATTTATTTGTGGGCCATAGAACACAAATCATTCTGCTTCTTTAAACTTCTAATTGCCTCCACACTTGCTCGCAAGTGCTTTGATCTCAATTAATCTGCTTCCATTTCTAATGAAACTGATGTAAATCTAGACTGATGGGATGTAGGTGATGAAGGGATTACACCAGTGTAAACCTAGCATGAGAAGCTAATGAGACTCTGAAACTGTAAACAGATAGGATTCTTTGCAAGGTTCTGAAGGGCTGTGAAAACAATTAACTGTAAGAAGAAAACTGTCGGTTTCCAGCTATTCTCACCCCACCCAACACACACACACACACTTCAGATTAACTCCAGGAGTGCTATATCTTTGCTTTTCATCTCACCAAGCTTTATAAGGTTGGGAGAAGTCATATCAGGGAGACAGCTTAACCAAAGCGGTCATTGCAATGTAGCCTAGGGCTCATTTGCAGGGATGCCCATATGTCCTAATTAGAAGAGATCAAATTGCCTCGGAGAAAATTGAAAAATAAATATGACCTCCCTTGTCTTCCCTTAATTTATCTTGATATGAAGCCACTCAGTATCACAGGAACCCTAGCAGAGATCCGCCATGCAGCTTGTAAAACTAAACGGCAGTACTGTATAGAAATGTGATTCCTGTTCTACAAACAACAGCATCAATTGCAAGCCTGTGAAGCAGATACTAAGGTAGGTGTGGAGAACCTTTGGCTCTCCTGATGTTGCTGAACTACAGTTCTCCTCGTCCCAGCCATTGGCCATTCCTGCAGGGCCTCATGGGAGCTGTGGTTCTGGAGGACCAAAGAGTCCTCTCTCCTGACCTGAGGGCTTGATCACACATGTATGTCCTTTACTAGATTTTTCTACACTTGACTGCTGTACATCTTAAAAACTGGCTATGCTGAAACACGATTGTGGTTTAGGAGGTATGAAATGAAAGCTCTACCTTCAGTATCAAATCCTGAAAATCCATTCGAATCATGTGCTAGTAATCACAGTCTCAGCAGCATCTGTACTGGCTTGGTCATGTACACTTGAAGGCAGTGGAAGCCATAGCAGAACCTTCTCCAATGAGTTGAGCACACCAAGAGATTTGTAATTTGTTCAAATCCCTACTTGCGGTACATTCTTTGACTGCATGCCCACAGAATGGAAGATGGCAGGATCCCCAAGGATGTGCTCTATTGGAAGTTGGCTTCAGGAGCCAACTCCTTGTCTGAAAATGTGATATGAAGGTTGGCAACATCAACCCCACCGTGTGGGTATCCCTTGCAGGTGACCACAGTGACTGAAGACAGTCAGGTTGTATAGCCATAGCAGTGACCAGAGGAGAAATGGAGCGCAGAGAGAAGCAACACCTTGGGGCAATTGTAGCAGCAAAAGTGGATGCCTTCATCTGCCCCAGCTGCAACAAAACATGCCTCTCCTGTATTAGTCTCTACAGCCGCAACAGGCGCCGTAACTTTCCAATGGTTTGACTTTCCCCCGAAGGCCTACTTTTCCATTGCTTCCCGAGACAGATGGATGACAACACAAATATTATTATTGTTGTTTCTTTCTTTATATGGCCTGGTCTTCTAAGCCCTTTCTCCTTATATCTCTACTGCTGAGATAATAGCTGCCAAGTCTCCCGTATTCCCCGGGAAACCCCCGTTTTTCCGGCTGTTCCCAGCTGAAAAAACAGATTCCCCCCCCCCTGGTTTATTCTGGCACGGTGGCCATTTTGGAACTGGGCGGAGCATGCTCAGAAGCGACTTTTGATGCTGCTTTGCCCAGTTCCAAAATGGCTGCAGTGCGACTTCTGGTGCGGCGGCCATTTTGGAACAGGACAGAGCAGCATCAAAAGTAGCTTCTGAGCATGCTCCACCCAGTTCCAAAATGGCGGCAGCACTACTTCCGGTCTGTTACTTCTGGTCCAGTCCCTTATTTCTCAGGCCGGAACTTGGCAGCTATGGCTGAGATAGAGGAGGGGACCAAGGCTCCTCCATCCCACTGGTGGCACAAAGAACATCATTTTCCAATAGCAGAGCAGCCCTCCATTATTTTCTGGAGGCTTCTGTTGTCAGCAGGCAATCTACGGTAATTATTTTGTAGTGATTTTGTGCTGCTGCTTCATGTGATGTTAATTTTATTAGTCCCCCTCATCTTTTCAGCATGCTATACCAAAGGTTAAATATTGGAATACTGTATATATAGAAGCCAGTGCCTAACAATCCATCACATTGGAGCATCACATTCTAGTATGATTGTGGCATGATCTATATATGCAGCAGAAAGAGAAGGCAGAACAAAACGGCAGGCGGGTTTTCGCTATTGCTGCTGTTGCAATTTTTGCATGTGTCTATGTGCCACAGCCATGATCTCTACAATAGGGCTAAATGCCTGCTTTTGGGCCCAGTCGCTGGCAATAGCTATACGTTGAGAGAGCGATGTCCCTCTTTCCCTTTCTGAAGGCAGATCCAAGTCTTCAGGAATCATATAATCATAGAATTGTGGAGTTAGAAGGGATCCCAAGGGTCATCTAGTCCAACCACCTGCAATGCAGGAATCTCAAAAGGCAGTCTCCCATCCAATTTGAAACCATACCAGACCCTGCTTAGCTTTGCAAATGTGCTAGCTGGTTTATTTCTGCACACTCCTCTTCCTCTCAAACCAGGAGCCTGATTCAAGAGGACGGAGGCAGAATGGACACAGTGTGCAATGCACAGTCGCATTGTGCCTTTTGGGGATCCCTAGAATAGATTGACCCTATGTGACCCTATCTATTATCAATAGATAATGATGTGCATTTTGGCTCTAAGTTGAAATAAACGAAGCAAGTAAATATTGTGGCAATATTACCTATCCAGCCTAATAAGCTTTTGTATTGTATTCACACACACACCCCTCTCCCCTTTCCTTTATGCTCCCTACTGAAATATTTCCTCTGGAAATGCAAAAGAACAATGGATTCTTGACTTGCTATGCTCTCTGTTGTGGAGGCAGAAATAAACCAGGAGAGCTCACCATGGGGGCATCAAAAGCAGGCGCTGAACAGCCCCTGTCCCCATCATGTTTCAAATTCATAATGTATTTGCTGGCAGGGAAAGATCTCATTTGCCCAGGTATGTCTAACTCTTAAGGCAAAAAGTCTAGTCCCCCTCTAAATTGTGCCTTCCTAACGCTTGATCTCCTCCTCAGTGTTCCTCCCTCTTCACTTATCCGAGTTAAAATGTATTTTGTGACAGAAAGGCAATAACAGACAACTGTCTTTCTGTAAAATGTAGCGAGGTTATTCAGTACAAATGGAGCGAACCTCATTTTTTTCATTTCAGATCAAAGTAGGAATCTTTTGAAGTTTAGCTATTTGATAAAAAAAGGCTTTATAACAAGCAGATATAGAAGTTAATAGGACATAGAGATATTTTATTAAACTGCAAACCATTATTAATATTGCAGTTCTAACTTGAAAGAAATATGTGAAATGACACCGGAAATTAATTAGATTATTTCATCATTCTTTTACATTATAAACTTTGATACAGTTGCATAGATATATAGGTACATTGATAAAGAGGCACAAAGACAAACAGAATTTTAATGAGTGGGGAGCTTTTATCTACTATCACTTTGTGACTTAATTTTTTCTGTTTATACTGCCTATTGATTCCAGTTGAAACCTGCTGTTTTAATGTTGTTATTGATATTCTCTCTGGGTTTTCTTCTAATTCTGGCATTGATATTACCTTGATCGGATTTAGTTTATTTGAATTGCCTGTAGGTTTCAGTCTCCGGAGTTTTCCCCTGCTTATAGACATGCAAAGATAAAACCTCTCTTTTTATCTGAAAATCCTTGAGAGACTCTGAAAGATACAGCCATTTTCTGAGAACATTAAAAAAGCAAGAGACAACAATCAAAAGGAATATACTTCTCACCCAGTCCTATTCAAGACATCATTTTTATATACCGTGCACATTCTTTGTCACACACACACACAGACAGAGACTTCTAATCCAGTCAGTACACTGAGGAAATGTGTGTGGAGAAATTGTTTTGTCATGAAGTCACAATCACTGTGTGTGCCATGTCATGGACTTTACCTTCAACAGAAGCCTGAGCTCCTCACTAATTTGGGCAGGGAAGCTGTAGAGCACATAACATCCAATGTACACTGCTATTAAATCATTGGGTCCCCCTTCTTCTTCTTTGCTTGTGCTGCCGAAAAGCAAACAGCGCATTTGCTACAGCAGGGATTGCCAGCCTTTTGCGGCACATTTGGAATTTTATGAGAGTATCATAGGGACTACCCCCTTGGGTTCTTTCCCTCCCCTGGGTTGCGTGTGAAGCATAGCTGCCAAGTCTCCCGTTTTTCGCGGGAAACCCTTGTATTTTAAACCGTTTCCCGCTGGCAGCCTGGATTGGGAAAAATCCCGTAAATCCCCCGGATTTCTTACCTGCCAGGGAGGCTCCATTTTAGGTCCTGGCGCCACCCGATTTCCGGTGCCCAGACATGGGTAGTGCGGCACCGGAAGTCGCTTCTGCGTAGAAGCGACTTCCGGTGCTGCTCCGCCCATGCCTGGGCACCGAAAAGCGGGTAAAGCGGCACCCGGAGGTTGCTTCTACGCATGTCTGGCGCCGCCCAATTTCTGGTGCCCATACATGGGTAGCCCGGCACTGGAAGTCGCTTCTACACAGGTCCAGACATGCGTAGAAGCAACTTCTGGTGCCACGCCACTGCTGATCCCGCATTTTTCAGCAGGAGACTTGGCAGCTATGGTGTAAAGACCTCCAAAACACCCCCAAATGAAGACACAATAGACACAGGTTTTAGTTTAAGTTTTTTGGGGCATTAAATTTTGGCCACAACTTTATTGATTACAGGGTGTGAGTGGTTGCTTAGGCATTGGTTCCAGACTACCTGAACCTGCACGGTGGCAGGAACAGGACACTGGGCAACACCATATGTCAGTAAGGGAAAGCGTCCTGAGGGAGCAAGAACTCCTTCGATCTCACAGCTCACCCCAGATGCTCCCAGGGGCTGTGGGGTGGCCATAGCCCCTTGACAGGGTTCAGACAAAAGCAAGGCGAGCCCCTGGATTCCTTCAACAGAATTCCTTAGCAGCAGCAATGGAGGGGCAGGCACAGCCAACCATGTCCCCTCCCCAAAACATTGAACCAAATGCCTAATCACCAACCTTACAAAGTTGTGATGATTTGCTACACGGTAGGCAAAAATCAAGTGGCACCAGCCAGTCAGCCAAATGGCAAAATTCCTACCGGGCCCCTACTATAAAACAGACGGCCCCTAGACAGTCATAGCAAGGACAAAGAACAACCCTAAATATAGGGACAGGAGGGTGGGTGATTCGCTGCACGTCGCAAGGAAGTGAAACTCTCCAGCGACGTGCAGCAGCTATAAGTAGCCAATAGCCAACCCAACTGACCAAATTTCTGCCCTAGCAACAGAGGGGTAACCAATGGTGTATTGTGGTCATCCAAACGGTCCTGCCCCACAACGGGGAGGCAGTTTCTGGTGATCTCACCAAAACACGTGCCCTCCATGATGGAGACCCGAATTGCTTCTCATTTTCCGCAAAGAAAAATAGGGACACTTGGAGGGTCTGGTGTACGTTCAGGCCTTGAAAACTTCTTCAAGCTTGGAAGGGAACAGGAATTTGTAACAGTGACCCATACAATTGGCAGGGAATATGAAGCTTCAGTTTGGCTTCCATTTACGTGTGACCCTAAAATTTTGGATCTCCCCCAAACTGATGCCAATGTTTAGTGCTAGTTTTGTGCCATTTTGTGCCATGATTGCCATGGTTTGGGCCACCCCCAAATGAGTAATTGACAAAGCAAATCAGGGTTACTGGGGTGTACATATGGCCCCCAGTTTGAGTGTCAGTTTGGAGGCTGGCACAGAAAGCAGAGTTTGCAGCACAACATAGCATATTTATTTATGTTTTCATTTATGACAAAAACATTTCAAAAAGAATCATCTGTACATATCATATTTCGATTTTCCTCCCCCTCTTTCTGCAGTTCCTTATATTTACTCTATTTTCCTGCATATTCCAATCTAAATCTATTTTGTATTTTATTTCCATCCATTTCATACATGTATTCAATACTGCACGTTTTTACATAAATCCTGCTAATGTCTTAATTTGTTTACGATGAGTTTGTAAATATTCAATAAATGATTTCCATTCTCCCTTAAAGACTTCGTTATCTTGATTTCTTAGTCTTCCGGTAAGTTTCGCCATTTCTGCATATTCTGTTAGTTTCTGTAGCCATTCTTCTTTCGACGGGACATCTTCCTTCTTCCATCTTCGGGCAAATACCATTCTTGCAGCGGTGGTTGCATACATAAATAAATACATTTTAATATTGTTTAGGTAACTCCAGTCCCATAATTCCTAAAAGAAAAGCTTCTGGGTTGGTTTGTTTTCACAAAGGTTGACAAGGTTAGAGTTTTTGTCATTAATTGTGAACCCAGTTTGAGCGGCAAGTACTCAGTTTGAGGGGCAGCACAAAACGTGGGGTTTGCAGCACAAAATGGCACAAAAGTAGCGCTAACTTTTGGCACCTGTTTACTGTCAATTGGACAAGGTTGGATTTTAGGCATTAACTTGTCACCCCAATTTGCTGTGACCGATTACTTAGTTTTTTTGTGGGGGGGGGCAGCACAAAATTTGTTCACGGCACAAATTGGCACAAGACTAGCACTAAACTTCTCTCAAAATAAGATTGGGAGTCAGATACCAGCGATTGATTGATTGAGAAGATGAGGACGGTTAATCAGAATTAGAAAATTGGAAACCAACAAGCAAGAAAGCAGAAAATAAATAAAAGACATTTTCTCCGAAACCCAGGACTTGGGGCGTCCCCCCTTTGAAATTATTTGAATCTGGAATATATAATTGGTAATATCGTATGTGATTTGATTTGATAATAATTAGAAGATTTTTATTGGAAAATGAATAAAAAATATTATTATTATTATTATTTTTAAAGAAGACTAGCACTAAACTGTGGCATCAGTTTGGGGGGGGGATATGGAATTTTGGGGTCACACATTAATGGTGCTGGCCTAGCTTAAGTATGAAGAGCCATCCTTCTGCTTTTGCCTGACCAACTACAGTACCTTCTCCCTGCTATTCCCTCAGGTGTCAACTTCTTCACTCCATTGAGTACACGATCTCAGGACTCAAGGGAGAAACGTGCTAAGAGGAAGGCACGCTTGGCAAATCCACGCCGTTATAAACTCCCGCCCGGAAACCAATGTCCCCACTGTGGAAGGAGGTGTGGATCCAGAATTGGCCTCCACAGTCACTTACAGATCCATTGTTAAAATCATGTTTATGGAAGACAATCTTACTCGGCTACGAGTGATCACCAAAGAAGAAGAAGAAGACATACTGCCCTAAACGTCACCCCCAATTTCTTGTCTTCCAATATCTGGCTCATGCAAGAGATATAAGAACTTTAAAGTTTGAAGTATCAGGGTACTATGCTTATTAAACTGCCACCTGTTGGTCAAATAATGTTCTGAGCAAAGTTGCAAAGGAGGAGAACATAAACCTGAAAACAACCCCCAGACCTTGATATGGTTGTGTTAGCACCAGCTTGTTCTTCCAGAAAGGGGCTCACCTACAGAGTAGATGAAATCAGTCATTTTAGTGAAGGAACAATAATGATACAGAACACCTCTTGTTTCTTTGGAGAGGGCTCACACATATGGGGAACTGATTAGGAACGAATGCAGCTCTAGTTAATATAAGACCCAATATGCACAGGGAATCAGACTACTTTCCCAAATAACAGAGGTATGTGTGCCTTTTCCTGTTTTGCTTTTTGCCTGCATTGATTTAATCCAGGAATAACTCCCATGAAAACAGTTGAATTACACTGATTATAAACTGGTACGTGAAGAGAGCCATGCACCTTTTGAGAACACCCATATTTTGGGCTCCACCCTAGCTATGGTCCATAAATTTGTTTTTAGATTAAATGCACAAATGAAGTCATATGCAGTATACATAACTCATCATACTATAGAGTCTATACAGACTGTGATAAAATATCTTGGTTATTTTTTTCCTTGTTGTTAAGCAGAATAAAACAATGAATTTCCCTCCTGTGTGTATTAAGCAATACTTCATTTTGCCTGTTTGCTGAATGTCAAATCTGACGGCCAAGTAAGCCTATTGGCTCCTTAAACTGTTCCCTGGAGAAATTGTTCAAGAACTGCTCATCCATGTGGAAAGATTACTCCAGTATCAGTGAGACTTATCTGCTCTGTAAGTGCCAGTTGAGTTGTAAAGCTTCTTGGGGGCATTTTATCAGGAGCACCGACTCAGCATCAATGAGCTGCAGGGGGAGCAGAAATAAGAACACCATGGCAGTGGGCCAGCCAGCCAGCCTGTCTGTCTGTCCAGCCAGGGAAAATAAGAATATTTACTGCAGCACAGTTTCATATGCATTTTTTTTAAATAGAAAAAACCCTTTCTTAATTTTCAATTACCAACATTACAGCTATGCTCAAGAAAATTCAACAGCCATTAATCATCAGATAAAAGAGAAAGCCGTGTTTCTTTAATATCATAAGGGTAAAACCCTGAGTACTTTTATTTCCCATTGATTTCATTGAGCTTAAAAGTGCTTAACTTTGTCCGGCTCATGACCATAATCCCCATTGACTGTATTAACAGTAATTACACCAACAGGTATAGACCCACAAAACACACACACACAAAACCCAGTTTGTGTAGGGGTACACCGTGTCTCCAAATGATCAGTTTGGGAGATGTAGGCTGCAATCCTATACACACCCCTAGCAATAAGTTTCACTGAATGTAGGTTCACTTTTGAGCAGCAAGTACAGTCATACCTCGGTTTAAGTACGCCTCGGTTTGAGTATTTTCAGTTTAAGTACTCCACGGACCTGTCTGGAACGGATTAATCCACTTTCCATTACTTTCAATGGGAAAGTTCACTTCAAGTTAAGTACGCTTCAGGTTAAGTACAGACTTCCGGAACCAATTGTGTTTGTAAACCGAGGTACCACTGTATAGGATTGTGCTGTTATTCACCATTGCATTGCTTTCAATTGAAAGCCTCTCAAATCCTACAGCTACGGTGTGGCGGTAGGGGGCTGGTTTTGGAGACCATTATATTATTATTTGCCTGCTGCCTTGAGCCAACAAGACCATCAAGGGGGCTCACAAATGTCGGTACTAAGAATTCTACAACTCTCCATATCCATTGACCCTAGAGCAAACACAATGTGCAACCACATTGAACTGACCCTTCACACTGGGCTGATTTCAATCGGTTGTATGTAGGGATGGTGGGGAACATTGATTACATTCTTCCTAGCAGGAAGAAAGAACAAAGAGGCTTGGGCACAAGGCTCAGCCTACTTTCTTTGGCCTTAACTCCACCCCTACCCCCCGGCCAGGCGTCCTTTGTCCTACCTGGCCGGAGTGCAGGTCAGAGGCCAACCCAAGCAGGTGGGTGGCACCCGTTCCAGGTAAGCCTCGTGCGATGCTGCGAACCCCGCCCACCTGAGTGGAAGGGGGAGGGCTGAAATTACATTTACATTTAGAAGCAAATATACCAGATTCACACTTTCTGAAGCAATAAGCAAACTGAAACACAGTCATCTTTTGAAATCCGCACACCTCCAAATTTTGCAATGCATTTCTCCAGCCAAGTAATGTGTGCAAAACTGCATATCGTAGCATAAAGTGGACATAAAAACAAACATATTAGTAAGTGTAACATGCAAAAATGTTATAGGAGTTTGCAGACTTTGTAGACATTTGTATAGTAAGCGCAATTGCATTCAAAAATGCGTTTAACAGGAAAATTTCAAGCTGATGGATTTTCATGAGGATTTTTCAAAATCACAAATTCCTGCAGGAATGTGCAGAAATGTTTTTAAGAATGGAAAAAAGAGAAATCAAGAGAATTGAGACTGACAGATCCACCCCTTTCTAGACGGATTCAACTTAGCAGAACATTCGTGCAAGGACTTATACCCAGAGAATGGGAATTCTTCTCCCCATAGATTCTCCCACCATCCATCTGCTGCAGTGGGTTGGGAGAAACCCAACAGATTTCTGGGTAGGGAGAGGAGAGGAAGAGGAAATCTTGTTGCACAGGCAGAAGTGTGCCAACGGGACAATTTCATTGGATACGACACAATGGAATGTGCGATCAGATAGGCATTCAAATAGTAGCTGCGTGTTCAGATCCAGAAACCTTCCCCCTAAATAAATTCACACGACTCAAATTTTGGTTTGTTTGTTTTTGGCAGAATTTAGGCCACAACTTTATTGATTACAGAAAGTGAGTGGCTGCATAGGCTCTAGTTCAACTAGCTCTCTGCTCCCTTGCAGGTAGCGCTGACCCAGAGCTCCATCATAGGTCAGCCAAGGGTGAACACCTGGAGAGGCAGAAAGCCGGGAACAGGCTATGTCCACCACCCAGGTGTCCCCCTGGACTCAGGCATGGGCACAACCCCCTCACAGGGTTGACCAAACCATTTGAGTCCCTGGATTCCTTTAACAGAATACCCTTCACATAGGGATGGCGAGATTGTTCTCCCATCCCTATCACCTGAACCAGTGCCTATCCACAACCTTACAAGTTGTGACAATTTGCTACGTGGCAGGCAAAACCCAAATGGCACCAGCCAATCAGCCAAGTGGGGAAAGTTTCTGCTGTTGCCCTGTGCCAACGACACACGACGGCTTAGCAAGGTCATCGCAACAAGCCCTAAAAGTAGGAAGAGGTGGGCAGGTGTTCCGAATGCAGGCACCGAAAGAGGAAGCTCTGGGTCATGTGCATGGACATATATAGGTCCCTCAATCCATTTGGACTGCGCCCCATTGGCCAGATTGAACCCAACACCAATCAGGTGTTGTGGCTGACCAGTCTTACCCACCCACAACACAGGATGTCGGTTTCCAGGTCTCACCGCAACACGTGCCCTCTTTTAGGGAGGACACAATTTCTCTCCCCACCACACACACACACACACACACACACACACACTTTTCTGCATACCTTTCTTCTCTTTTTTGCCATAAATTTTTATTGGTTTCCAAACAATCTAACAAGTTCAATTCAATTTCAATACATTATTCCAGCGTTTCTCAACCGCTGTTCCGCGGCACACTAGTGTGCCGCGAGACGCTGGCTGGTGTGCCGCGACGTGCGGCGACGAGAAGGGTGATTTGCATTGTCACATGCCTGGCGGCTGCCAATACCCACCACTGACCCGCCTGAAAGGAAGCCGGCCGGGTTACGACGCGGGGCGAGCGCAGCTCTCAACAGCCACCACCACGGGAGGGTGGTTTTAGACAAACTTAAAGAAGCTGGCTGGATGAGCTCAACCTGAAACTTGCTGAGCAAAGGATTGTGCTGGCAGAGAAATCAGCGGCTTGTGAAGCCTTATTACAGGAGATTGCAACCAACACAGCAATTGGCAAGTGTTTCTTACAGTCATAATTATATAGTCAATATAGGGCGGCACAGAGTTAATTTTTTTAACTTTTTTAATGGTGGTGTGCCTCGTGATTTTTTTCATGGAACAAGTGTGCCTTGGCCCAGAAAAGGTTGAGAAACACTGCATTATTCCCTTTTGCTTCCATGATGTTTCCATTCAAATCATTCATCTACTGTCATAAATGTAGTATTTCTCTAAAGCATATATCTCATATTACATTCCTTTTTCTCATTCCTTTGCTTATATTTCAAGTCCTGCCTGCGATTTCATTTGACTATAGTATTTTCTCAGATAATCCGAAAAAGGGTCTCCATTCTTCTACAAGCATTTCTTCTTTTTTCTTACTTTTCTCCTCCCCACCTGAAATTCCACTTTCCTTGTCCTTTCGAAAAGTAATGGGATAGAGGCACAAATAAATTAGATAAAATTAAGCACTTTTCAGTTCCATACAGCTGCCACTAAGAAGAATATATGGACGATGGGGGCGGAGCCCATTCATGTGGGGTAAAGGTAAAGGTAAAGGGACCCCTGACCATTAGGTTGAGTCGTGGGGTTGCAGTGCTCATCTCACTTTATTGGCTGAGGTAGCTGGCGTACAGCTTCCGGGTCATGTGGCCAGCATGACTAAGCCGCTTCTGGCGAACCAGAGCAGCACACAGAAACACTGTTTACCTTCCCACTGGAGCAGTACCTATTTATCTACTTGCACTTTGACGTGCTTTCGAACTGCTAGGTTGGCAGGAGCTGGGACCAAGCAACGGGAGCTCACCCTGTCACAGGGATTTGAACCGACGACCTTCTGATCGGCAAGGCCTAGGCTCAGTGGTTTAACCCACAGTGCCACCCGCGTCCCTATTCATGTGGGGTAGTGAGCCCATACCCCCCAGTATGCACTAAATGTTTCACATGGGAGCAACACCGCCAAGCTGTTTTGGCTCCATAATCTTCCTCATGGGAACATACAAATGATGCTCTGAGCTTCTTGTGGAAAGAGTGGGATGTAAGCTTAACAAGTCGTTAAACACCTTTTTTTTTTGCATGCCCCATATTGGTGACTGTTGGTGTCTAGGTCCACTAAAGCCGTATGTTTGCCTATCCAGTATGATGAATATGTAAACATTCTCAATGCCCCACCTTACCCAAAGAAACAAGCTAAGATGCAAAAAAGAAACCCAAAGTCTTTTGATACTCTATTTAATAAAATCTAGATGAGAGTGAGAAAGTGGGGTGGGGGGGCTAGAACATGGTAGAAGCTGTCTAACAAGATCATTATTGCCTCTAAAACATGAAAGCACACATCATTTCCATTCTTGTTACTATTTGTCAGGTACTTAATACTTCTGCTGCCTCTGAGGCATGAATTTAAACAGGCTGGTAGATGGGGAAGTTACACCTTTCCTTTTTCACTGTATTGTGTGTGTGTGTTTATGTTTAGGAGTATTTGCTGCATGCAGCAATTTAAGCCAAACTTGCTCATTCATTTTGTGTGTGTGTGTGTGTGTTCAACAATTGCCTTTCCCCCACAAAGGCGCATGTAGAAATATTTATTTGAATCAAAGCTAGGGATGCTTGCAAATTAAGCATCTTTTGAACTAATTAATGGATCGGTTGTAGGACTAGTCAATGTGATGCCCTCCAAGATTTGTGGACTCCAGATCCTATCAGCCACAACCAGCACGGACAACGGTCAGGGATGATGGGAGTTGTAGTCCAACGAAATATGGAGGTGGACCAGCATGGCTAACCTGATGGTTACCCACCCCATGGGAATATCCACCCCCTGATTAATGTAACCTTCCAACAGTGACTTGCATAGACCTAATGGACTGCCACAGGTACTACTTCCATATTGTGGCATTATCATGAGGTCACTTTGTCCACCCAGCCAATAGTCACATAAGCCCTTCCCAGATGGACTAGGGAGAGTGAGTGTGTGTGTGTGTGATATGGGAGGGAAGAGGGATTGATGTAGAAGCAGGGCCGTCTTAACCTCATCGGGCGCCCTGGTGCAGGGATCCCTCGGGCGCCCCCCCCACTCTTTAGAAAAAACAAAACACCGGGGACCGGCCTGCCATCGCCTCTACGCTGCGTTTCATTGGTAGAGCTGCTGCCATGTGGCGTCACCTCTACCAATGAAACGCAGCGCCGGGGTGAGGGATGACCCCAGCACTGCAGAGTGGAACAGGGTCCTAGTGCCCCTGCTCCACTTGTTTACCTCTCTCCCCCGAGCGGCACGGCTGGCGAGCGTCCAGGAAGAGGGGAAGGGAGGCTGCCGCGCAGCTCCCCCACTTGCTGGGGCACCCCGCAGCGCCCCGCGCCACTAGGGCCAATGGGCAAGCTGCCGCTGTGTAGAAGTCTCCCCCTCCAACTATCAAAACCAGTACGCAGTGTGGTCATCTGTTTGGAGATGAGCAGCTCTTGACTTGTGCGGTTAGCTGGGGGAAATACATTTTTCAGGGCTGGCCCACCCATGAGGAACGGTGAGGTGACCACCTCAGGCAGCAGTATCTGCAGGGACAACAGATCCCGACGTGGATCTTTAGTTCTCCCTCCCCTCCCATTCCTGATGTAGATCTTCACTCACCCCTTCTTCCCTGGTAGGGAGGGAGATGCTATTTTGTGGTTCACTTCAGGTGCCAATTTGTCTTGGGCCAGCTCTGTCCCTTTTGTGTGCCTTTTCTTCTGTTGGACCATCACTCACGAGTTGCCTTTTGGGCCGCAGAAGCACATTGCAGCTGAAATTAACAGCACTAATTACAGCCATTCTTAATGGTTAATTGAAAATTGAAACTTTTCAGATTCCTTTAGCATTTATAATCATTTACCTGCTAGAGGATGTGAATGATCCGGAAAGAGCCAAATTGAACTGAAGGCATCTCCTATCAATATTTATTTCCGTAGAGAGCAAGGCATTATGCATTCATGCAGATTCACTGATTGCAGTAATTAGGCCACCGTGGCCATTTTTGGGGGAGGAGGACAAGATTTATTAAAGGATGAAGGCTTAAAGGAAAGGTCCTTTCCAGTAGATGTATCAGAAGTTTACTTGCAGATGGTTCAGTACCCAACTTTAATTAGGAAAATAGCGCTTCCAGAGTTATAGAGTAAATCTAAAGTAGGGTGGCCATGGGTCCTACTTTAAAGAGGATAGTCCTCTGTTTAAAGTCTGATTGGTGCAAATCCTGTTTAATGATCCAGAACCCCAAGACGGAAGTAGTCTGTTTTAAAGTTATCTAGCAATGCTTGGCACCTGAATAGCAAGGCTGAGCAGATACCGTGTTTCTCCAAAAATAAGACACCGTCTTATATTTATTTTTCCTCAAAAAACCCCCACTATGGTTTATTTTCAGGGGGTGTCTTTTTATTTTTTATTAAGTATGGTACAGTTTAACCCAGGCATCCCCAAACTTCGGCCCTCCAGATGTTTTGGACTACAATTCCCATCATCCCTGACCACTGGTCCTGTTAGCTAGGGATCATGGGAGTTGTAGGCCAAAACATTTGGAGGGCCGCAGTTTGGGGATACCTGGTTTAACCTACAAAGTTAAACTGCCTATCACTATGGCTTATTTTGGGGGTATGGCTTACATTCCTTGAATGCTTAAAAATCCTGCTATGGCTTATTTTATGGCTACGCCTTATTTTAGGAGAAACAGGGTATGCAGCTCATCAGTCTTGCTCATTCTGCTGAGATGCACTATACTTTTATTCAAATGATAATTTCTAAATTTGAGTTTGTACCTACAAATTAGCACATGCATCTCCTATTTTTGACGATGTGCAACTGGATACCCTAATTTCAAGGTAGATCAGTATTATACAGTATTAACAAGAGTGTTTGTATGTAGGCTCAATCCTCTTTGGAAATTCCTCATGCTCCAAGTTCAAGGTCTCCTTTATGCAAGAGTCCCAACAGAATCCTATTGTTGTAATACTTTAATTATCATATGTTTGTAGTGGCTGCTGCTTACAAGGGCCCCCATATTTGCACAGCTAGACTTTTTTCAAAGCTGGGTTGATGTTTCCAGAGGCCAGTGCAAAGGGCAACTTGGCAATTTAAATTTCTTTGCACTGCCATCAAAACTTCTACCTCTGTCTAATTACAACAGCAAAGAAGTTCCCTCATTGATCTCTTGATTAGGTCTATCAGATCAGCCTGTTACCAAAGAGAGAACATTATTTAGTGTAAGCCTTTCCCCTTACAAACCCTCAAACTGGTACAATCAGTTGCAAGATAAGGAGGATCAAGAAAATCTGTGTGTGAGGTTTAGAATTGTGGGCCCAGGGAGAACAATAGGAGTCAAGATGAAAACAATCAAACAAAGTTACAGTAGAATAGAAAGGTTGTGAACAGTACAGTTTAACACTGCTGATAGGGAAGGGGCCTTCCAGACACTTAGAGAATCAGCAATTTGAATAAGCAGGAGGGTGAAATATTAAAAGGCTTCACACCGGGTACATATTTATGGAGCTATTATATAGGTTCTATCATGGGTGCCATTTGGCTCCACACACCAAAAGATTCCAGAGTATCTCTGATTTATCTTCAGGGACTAATTCACTAATTCTACACATTGAATAACTATTGGGTCCCAAGCATAATGCAGCAAACTCATCGAACCAAAGCAGGTCTGGCCAGTGCAGACCGATCCATGATGGAAGGAGAAGGAGCAGTAAAGAAAATTAATGTTTTTGATGCTGATAACTTTCAAATACAATTTATTTTCTCATTAATTGATGGAGAACAGCTTTTTCTTGAATGCTTGTCTTGGCACTAAGGCTGAAATCCTAAGTTTGTTTATTTTGCAGGAAATCTCTTTGACACCAATGGGACTTGCTTCTAGGTAAACTTAGTTCTTATTAGGCTGTCAGTGGTGCTAAAACTTTGATCAGAAACTGATTTAGGCCACTCTGCACCGGTAGGTAACGCTCCCTTCCCAACTTTTGTGGCATCAAAAACATTGATGGCTGTTGAAAGAAATAAAACAGAACAAACAGCTGGCAAAGGAAGAATATCATTAGCAGGTCTCATTTCCTAGAAGGCGCAAATCTGGATAGCTCTGAAACTAAAGAATGCTAGCAGAAATAGAGAAGTTGGGTTGGAGATTGACAATTAAAACTTCTTGGAAAATCGAACACTTCTCTTCATCTCAGTTTGAAGGAGAAGCAAAAGAAGAAGATCATCTCCACTGACCCTTTAGCTGTGCTCCATAAGCTTCCGGGGACACCTGGAATGCATTCTGAAAGATGCTATGGACCAGTTAATACTCTTTTTGGCACTAAATAGGTTACTGGGAAGACATGAGAGGACAGGATTATGACAAGTTATTGGGGTCTATGATGTTAGGACAGGTCAAGTGCATCTGTCTTGGATGGACTACACTTGGGCAAAAAAAATGAAAGGCACAAATACAGGGTGGGTGACACCTGGCTTGAGAGCAGTACATGTGAAAAGGATCTAGGAGTCCTGGTAGACCACAAACTTGACATGAGTCAACAGTGTGATGTTAAAAAAGCCAATGCAATTCTGGGCTGCATCAATAGGAGTATAGCGTCTAGATCAAGAGAAGTAATAGTACCACTGTATTCTGCTCTGGTCAGACCTCACCTGGAGTACTGTGTCCAGTTCTGGGCACCACAGTTCAAGAAGGATAGTGACAAGCTGGAACGTGTCCAGAGGAGGGCAACCAAAATGGTCAAAGGCCTGGAATCGATGCCTTATGAGGAACGGCTTAGGGAGCTGGGTATGTTTAGCCTGGAGAAGAGAAGGTTAAGGGGCGATATGATAGCCATGTTCAAATATATAAAAGGATGTCATATAGAGGAGGGTGAAAGGTTGTTTTCTGCTGCTCCAGAGAAGCGGACACGGAGCAATGGATTCAAACTACAAGAAAGAAGATTCCACCTCAACATTAGGAAGAACTTCTTGACAGTAAGAGCTGTTCGACAGTGGAATTTGCTGCCAAGGAGTGTGGTGGAGTCTCCTTCTTTGGAGGTCTTTAAGCAGAGGCTTGACAGGCATATGCCAGGAATGCTTTGATGGTGTTTCCTGCTTGGCAGGGGGTTGGACTGGATGGCCCTTGTGGTCTCTTCCAACTCTATGATTCTATGACTACATGTCCCACCAGCCCTAATCAGTGCAACCATATTAGTGACGGCAGTGTAGATACAATAGTGGCACAACAAGTGATAGGACAGTATTGTGCAGTGCATAACTATCAGTTTCCACGTGCTGCTAAGGCAGGGATCCAAATCAGCACCATCTCTGCTTCATAAGAATCAACTCCTAAGGGTCAAGGTCCTTTCACACCTTCCTAAAATATTTGAGGGGGCTGGGCATTCAAATGGTTTGTGTGTGCTGTATCTTGTGATCAATTATGCCCCCCCTCCATTTTATTCAAGTTGGCATCCCTGCTCTGCTTAGAAGGTAAAAGTAAAGGGACCCCTGACCATTAGGTCCGGTTGTGACTGACTCTGGGGTTGTGGCGCTCATCTCGCATTATTGGCCGAGGGAGCCGACATACAGCTTCCGGGTCATGTGGCCAGCATGGCAAAGCCGCTTCTGGCGAACCAGAGCAGCGCACGGAAACAGGCCGAGGGAGCCAGCGTTTGTCCGCTCCGCAGACAGTTTTTCTGGGTCATGTGGCCAGCATGACTAAGCCGCTTGTGGTGCAATGGAACACTGAAACCAGAGCAGCGCATGGAAATGCTGTTTACCTTCCCACTGGAGTGGTACCTATTTATCTACTTGCACTTTGACGTGCTTTCAAACTGGGACCGAGCAACGGGAGCTTATCCCATCGTGGGGATTCGAACCGCTGACCTTCTGATCGGCAAGCCCTAGGCTCTGTGGCTTAACCCACAGCACCACCCACGTCCCTTAGAACGCTTAGAAGGTAGGAGATGGGATTTAAGTAGCTGAATTGTGTGTTTAAAAACCTTCTTTTGTTGGCACCTGTCTGTCTTGAGAGACAATGGAGTGTGCCTCCGGGGGTGCAGTCCAGCCACTGGAAAATCACGGCATCTGCTGTGGCTGCAGAGACTAGTAACCCATTACTGCTGCCTTCCACATTGTTTTTGATGTGTTAACAGCGCTGAAGAGATGTCATCAGGGTGCAGGTCTGGGTAGTGTGCATGGAGGGTCCTGGGCTGGCCAGATGATGAGACCCCACTCTCAGTCTTGCTGATGTAGCCCAAAGAAAAGCAGATCCATACATTTGGCACAAGTTGGCTGCAGGAGTCTCTGGTGTACAAGATGCCGTCCAGCTGTCTTAGGGACTCCACTCTGGATTTGTATTTACCGGTATATAAGAGGCCTTTAGGAATTGCTATTAGGGGATTTGGGGCAAGGTGTCACTTTTATGCTGATGACACCCAGCTTTTCCATGCTTCTTCTGGCTTTTACTTATTTTTTAATCAAAAACCTTTGGCACCTGAAACAACAAAGAGTCTTGTGATACATTGAAGGCCAACATCCACATTGTGTCATATACTTTGATGGCTAGTGAGCCAATGCTGTCAAAAGAAATGTTACCTTCAATACAGAGACACACAAGTACGGGTTGGAGTGTGGGCCAGGATTGTAAACATTGAGGACAAAAGGCCATGAATAGTCAGATATCTGTTTTATGTTTCTGTGCAAAACTCTGGGCATATAAAATAAGAACACTGAGTACTCATAGTAGTCGCTGGTGATAAGGACACTTCTTGACTTGCTAGTAGGGTTGCCAGACTCAATAGAGGACAGGACTTCTATGCCTTTAATTGCCCTGCTCTCTTTTGAGTCTGGAAACCTTAAAGAGAAACCAGCAGACCCTTTGTTTAATTTCCAAGCAAAGGGTCTGCTGGTTTCTCTTTAAGGTTTCTAGACTCAAAAGAGAGCAGGGCAATTAAAGGCACAGAAGTCATTTCCTCTATTGAGTCTGGCAACCCTACTTGCTAGTGCTGTGAGTTTGGGGGTCGGGTAGGCTGTATGCCTAAGCCCCCTCTAATTCCTGGATCCAGCACAGATTTAGTTCCTGGAATAGCCAGGCCTAAGTATGGTTCATTAAGGTAACAAATGAAGTGGCTCTGCACCAGGTGGAATATACTCCCTCACCTGTCAGGCAATCAGAAAGACAAAAGGCCAGAGTGGAGTTGTGTGTGTGAGGTAGAGAGGCTGCAGGTTGGGCAGCCAGGAGACAAAGACATTCCTGATTTCTGTTGGAATCCAAGGCTTTGGCTATGGGAGAATCAAGGCACTCTTGGGGCATTAATACTGTGAGCCCCTCAATCATAGGCTCAGGTTGTACATATGTGTAAATAAACCATATATCCTGAAGACATCACAGTCTCTGTTGTCTCTAATTCCAAGGAAACTGAACCTTGGGTAAGTTCCTAGAACCCCTGGAGTCTTGCACCGCTCAGAGATGGGGGTGGCATGCCACACTATTTTGCAGGTGTGATTCAATCATATACTGATAAATTCAGGTTGTACCATCAAAGTGGATGTGGTGCTCTGGAGCCGAGTACAACAAACTCACTCTCCCTGCCACCCACATGGACTTATTGTGATAAGGACAGTGATGGGAAAATACACCAGGAAGCATGAGATAATAATTGGGTTTCCCCCCACCACCAAACCCAGTTTTTTTTTTTAGGGTTGTCAAGGACCCAAGAGGCCACAATACCATTTTTGTGGTCTGCATTTGGCTTGGTAGATCAGAAGTTGTCCCAGAACCAATTCAAGCACAGTGGCTGACAGGATGAGACCACATGAGTAGGACATGCATTGACAATGAGTGATAGACAAGGAAGTTAAGTAGTCCATAGGTTGTCCTTACGTGGTAGGAAAAATGTGTGCTTATGAAGAGCAATGCTATTCTAGAATACACAGCATTAACATAAAAGAACCAGAGATGAAATTTCTAGCTAATTGTCTAGCATGTTTATGTAAAATATTCACATCCCACCTTTCTGCCTGACAACAGGCTTCCAAAGCAGTTAGTAATAAAAGCCTCTTCCCGGCTCGAAGGGAGGAGGGGTTGTGGGCCGCACGCGGGCTTCACGTGATGGGGGAATGGCTAGGATTCCCCCCAGCCCATTGGTTGTCCT